>NC_083578.1:2505267-2672767 GCF_027579695.1 Neoarius graeffei
CAAGGGTTCTTCCTCCTGTTGGTTATGTAAAGCTGTTTTGGAGCACTCTTAGCACTGTGCTAATAGAATTACATCAGAAGACATTAGTTTTATCCAGTTCCAGCTCTGCCCCTTTAGCCAACTCTGGTATCCTGGTGTATTCCTGAGTAATAATGTGTCTT
Organism: Neoarius graeffei; assembly: GCF_027579695.1. Classification (NCBI taxonomy): domain Eukaryota; kingdom Metazoa; phylum Chordata; class Actinopteri; order Siluriformes; family Ariidae; genus Neoarius; species Neoarius graeffei. Next base: position 2,505,429 of record NC_083578.1, read on the forward strand.
GTCTAAGCAAGCAATCTTGTATTTTTTGTTATTTTGATAAGACACATAACCAGAGCCATCTGCCAGGCTCTTTATTATTTTGAAGCAGTCCCCAGTGCCGAGGCAGACGGGGTTAATCCATCTCGCCATGGATCAGGCAGTGTGTTAATCCCACATCATCCCTGATGTCTGCTTCACCCTTCCCTTTGCTCTCCAGCTGGTGCCATGGTGGGCGAGACAGAAATATCCCTCTGTACACCAGCTCCGTCTGTGTCCTTGGTTCGGGTTTCATCCTCTATTGTTAGATGAGAAATATTCCAGCACCACAGTGTCACTAAAAACTTCATCATCTCTCTGAAGGCCACTAAACCCAAAATAGACACCAAACAAGTACCGTATCACCACAAATACACTGTAACCCTGCCTTAATACACTCAGGAAACAGTTTGCTAAGCTCCACCTGCCAAACAAGACGCTCTATAGGTGATTGTAGCCCATCTGGTGCGCTTCAGAAAGTATTGTCACCCATGTACACAATCTATCTTGGAAAGGGGCCAAAGCAGGGCAGATGGAATTTTATTGGTAGAGTCTGACAAGAATGTTTTCTAATATTCCAAGTAGACCCAGAGCCCTTATTTACACAACGAACCCCTTATGGAAACCAGTATTACCTGAGAATTACCTGAGAATCATTGCTTATTATTTCTCTTTAAACACTCAGAACCCAGTCATGTACTTAAGATCCTTGGTAGACTCTTAGAAAAATGGTTCTTCAAGGGTTCCTTGAGGGTGATTTGGGTAGTTAAGAGTTCTTAGCCTGCTGAAACTGTTCTACTTGGTTCCAAGTTCCAAGTGAAAACCCAAGAACCATAATTATCCAACAAATCCTGAAAGAACCACAGTTGTTTATTAACTCCAAATTATTGCTCATTTAGAGCTTAGGACGTGGTACAGTATTATAAAATGAGTTCTTACTGAAAAAAAATGAAATGTGATGCTTTAATGATGATGTAGCTAAACAGTTCTGTGATGTTCCTGCAGCATTTTTGATCCTTTGTCTTTTTCTCTGACAAAGCATTGCTGCTGAAACAATGTTTCACAACTGTGATGAAGGATTTTCTGGACATTATTATTTCTGCAATGCCAAAAGTTTTATGTTGTGAAAACATTCCCTTTTAGCCGTATCTGTTTTCTTCACCGTCATTCTGCTGTAAAAGCTCTGGACTTTACCACACTCCATAAATCACTTTGGGTAAAAGCATCTGTACAAACAACTAAATGTCAACGTGGCACTAAGCAAATCGAAATGAGCGTAATGGCTGAAATAATTCACGCACGTAAAAAACAAAACAAAAAAACAAACAGGGAGGTTCGATGTTTGCTGTTTCATTCCTTCAAGAGATCGTTTTTAATGAGGCACTTTTACAATATGTTGAAAAGTCTACTTATAGTTCCTGGAAGCATGAAATAAATAGAGCGGCAGGCATCTCACACACACACACACACACACACACACGCACACACACACACACACACACAAAAGATCTACTTTGCATGGAAACGTTTGAGGATTTCTTTCGCAGCATCACGCTGAGTGGTTTATTTTTATCGGAGCGTTTTGGAGATGCCTCTTGTTTCCTAGATGCTAAATGCGTAACCTTAGACATGCAAGCCTCTATCTCTCGCACGCACACACACACACACACACACACACACACACACACACACACACACACACACACACACAAAACCAGAATGTATCGAATCACACACAGATTTTACATCTCAGGTTTTCAAAATAAACCCAGGCACTGGACAGAGGCGTGTCTTCCTGATCTTCTGATATCCCTCCGTCCTGTCAGTGGCGGAGAAATGGTGCATTTGTGAAGCAAACGAAGATGATCTGGAACAGCTAACCGCCCTGTAACTCCGTAATGGAGAAATGCAATCAGGTTCAAGGGGGGAATTTGATTTCGTAAAAAGAACATGACTGGACTGTAATGTTTACGCCATGTCCTGTTACTGAAAGTGATCTGTCATATTCCTCCAAGCAGAGCTGTACCTGAGAGAGAGAGAGAGAGAGAGAGAGGGCAGAGTTACTGTTACTGTACACTGCAAAAAAATTGAAAACTGAATTTGAGGAGCAAATTAGTTAACACTAGTGAAATTATCTTTCTGCATGGACAGATATTTTTACTTGACGAGACATTTTAGAATAAGTCGGTTGGAATCTAGAATTAGGTTTAATAATCTCAGAATTGGTGTCTTGTATTCTTCTAATAGGAAATGCTCGATCGTTTAAACTATTTTCAAGATATTTTGACTTGCTAACATATTTTTTGCAGTGAACTATAACAGCATGTCACATGTTTTATTCAGCAGTTTTCCACATTCACAGAAACAATTCCACACTGTTTTATACCACAGTTGATTCATTATTTATTAATCAATGACTCATCATACGTCTTATCCTTTGTGGAATCTCTGTAAATAATGTATTATAGCAGCTATAAACAGTCATTCCCACACCAGTCTCTTTTTCTTTCCTGAAAGCTGTACTGACTTTCAGATTTTTCAAGTGTAGGTCATGAAAAGAATTTTCCTGACACCCAATTATTTTTGTTTAGTGACCGAAAGCTACTGAATTCAAATCACAGACTTCCAATTGTATTAGGTTTTTTAAAATAGAACAATTAATGAGTTTATCTCCACATGGCCCTAAATTCTGCACTATTTTTTCCTGCTTCATCATGAACCAATACCAGATACTACGTCATGCATCCCGTGGTGGACTTTCCCCGTTCACACAAGGCATTATGGGATACAAATTTGAAACGGGAGAGAAAAATGGAGGACGTGAGTGTGCGAATGAAACGTGAAAGAGCGACTACAGTAACAGAAAGCGAGGAGAAAAGACGTTATGTTATATACGAAGGAAAGGAAACGCAGGACCAAACTAATAAATATGGGCGCTCAGCGAGCACCTCGGTGTGATCAGCTGTTCTTTTAGTGACAGAATGATGGAACTGTCAGTGCACGCTCAAAGGGAAACCTGTAGATGGCAGTAATGCAACACTGTGGATGCCAGCTGCCGTAAAACCCAAAAGAAGAAGAAGAAGGTAAACCTGCGCATGCGCACACGGACTTCCTCTGTCTGCTTGACTGCGCCAAGCGAGCGATTTCATGCACATTATTTGCTTTAATCCCCTCAAATTAAATAACTTCCCAGCCACAGAATGGCCTGATATTTTGTGAGATATTACAGAAATAAACAGATATCACAATCACCACATTTCAGACGGAACTAAATTTCACCGATTTTATGAAATTGAAAGGCCGTCTCGCTTTAATTTCTCACTTCTTTCAGCTTGTCCTACTTATGTGTGTGGGATTGCTGCCACATGGACCCTATTGATCCATATGTCATGTTAATTGGAGTGTAGTTTTACGCTGGTTGCCCCTCCTGCCACAACCCTCCCATTTCTGGTCCTGGGAAACAACCATTCACACATGTGGACAATTTAGAGTAGCCAGTAAATCTAACTGCATGTCTTTGGACTGTGGGGGAAACCAGAGCACCTGGAGGAAACTTGCACAGACACAGGAAGAACATGCAAACTCCGCACAGAAAGGCCCTCGCCGGCCGCTGGGCTTGAACCCAGAACCTTCTTCCTGTGAGGTGACGGTGCTAACCACAACACTACACTACCACCTTGCGACCTCCTCTTTTTTTCCTTAATAAGAAACAAAAATTAAACGCAACTTGTCATGTAACAAAGGAACCACAAAGAAGTGTAAACTCCTCTGTCCTGAAGATGTTCCAGCTTTACCTCTGGCACCGGAGACTCCGTCCATAAATGCTAAACAAACTCACGATCTCAATACAGAAAACAAAAAGTCACTTTTTAAACCCATTCTGCTGTCCGAGCTCCTGCACGGAGAGTGAGATGTTACTATGGAAACGATAAGGTAGTATTTGTGACAGCGTGATTATAAACGCAGAGCAGGTTGTTCAGGATCGTTTCCAGCGTGATGTCGAGACTGTTTTGTGATCTGGTATATATGCAAATTTCTGTCTGAACCAGAAAAAAAAAACCCACCACAGAATGAGACAGTGATTAGACATTTCTCGGCCGTAATCACAGCAGATGTCGTTTTTTGTCATATGGAGGATGGGATCAGGAGCCAAAAGTCCCATCATCCTCTCTGTTCAGCTCCACTCGTCCTCCGTACAGGCACAAGGTCACATCACACTCACAATGGACAACATGAGTGCTTTCACATGCAGGTGTTTCTCTTTATTTCTCTCTCTATTTGTCTCTGTCTATCTGTCTGTCTGTTTCTCTCTCTCTCTCTCTCTCTCTCTCTCTCTCTCTCTCTCTCTCTCACACACACACACACACACACACACACACACACACACACACACATACAAATTCCAATTTGCAATCTCTGACCTTGTTATCTCTCTGTCAGAGTGATCACACCATCCGCCGGAGAGGCAGAGTAAAGAGGCGCAAACATTGCATTTGATCTCATGTTCTCTCAAGTCGAATACTTTCTGTCAGCAGGAAGACCACACACACACACACACACACACACACACACACACACACACACACACACCAGCTTCACACTACAGACTGTGCGTTAAACCTCACAGTCTGGTTTTATTAAGTCTACGGACTTTAAACTAGACTCTCTGTCTGAATATCCAGCTCAGTTCCTCACGCTCTCACACTCACCCCAGGTAGAGAGTAGAAAATACTTTAGTAACAATACTTCATTACAATACAAATGGAACATTTGCATTGTTTCTGGTCCGTACATCTCCTGGGGGAAGAAGCTCCTTCTCAGCCTCTCCGTCTTGGCCATGATGAAGTGGAGACGCTTGCCAGAGGGCAGCAGCCACTGAAACAGTTTATGGTTGTGGTGGTGGATGTCCTTAATGATCTGGCTTGCCCTGGACCTGCAGCACCTGGTGTAGATGTTCTGGAGGCAGTACAGTCATGTCCTGGTGATGCATTCAGAACACCGGATCACTCTCTTATCCAGACAGCTGCAATCACTGTCTCATTGATAGCAGTGATGCCTCCGGAAAGCACAGACTCTACTGTGGTGGTGTAGGATTTTTCTGGAGATCTTGAATTTCCTCAGGAATCTGAGCGCTTCCTTGGCTTCTTCACCAGGGTGGTAATGTGTGTAAACCATGTCAGGTTATCAGAGATATGAACTTCATTTTGTGTCTGCTCACTTTCTCCACTGGGGTTCCATAGATCTTGAGTGGTGTGTAGTTCTCCTTCCTGAAGTCTACCACCTATTTCAGGTCCATGTCATTGTCCTTACACCATGATGACAGCACCTCCACCTCATCCATGGAGGTTGTCTGGTTGTTGTTGGAGATCAGGCCAACCACCAGTGTGTCATCCATGAATTTCACAATGATGTTGGAGCTGTGTGAAACGTGTAGAAGAACAGCAGAAAGAAAAAGGGACAGAATGGGATGTCAGAGTTGGAAGGACGCAGGAAGTGCTGCCATGGACAGGTGGAAAGATCTGTGGCTCACCTCATGGTCCACAAGGTGCTGAGAAGAAGAAGAAGAAGAAGAAGAAGAAGTTGGAGCTGCGTGTAGCTTTGCAATCATAGGTGTAAAGGGAGTAGAGCAGAGGACTCAGGATACAGCTTTTTTTTGGGGGGGAGGGGGTGTTGCCAATATTGAGAGTTCGGGTGCTGGAGGTGCAGTTTACAATCTTCACCACCTGTGGTCTGTCAGTCACAAAGCTCTGGACCCAGGAGCACAGTGAGGAGCTCAAGCCCAGGTCCTTGAGCTTGGTGACCAGTCTGAAGGGGACTATGGTGTTAAACACCAAACTGAAATCAATGAACAACAGCAACTTCAGAAAGAAGCTCAGAAGTTCTAGTTGCAATCTTCAGATGTGTGTGGAGGTTGTAGGTTATTAGTGAAGATGAAAAGGAGGTACTTACAGTAGTTCTCCTTTCGGCTGCTCCAATTAGTGGTCGCTACAGCAGATCATCATGATCTGCATATTTGATTTGGCCTAGGGTTTTTTTTATGCCAGATGTCCTTCCTGATGGAACCCTGCCCAATCTATCCAGGCTTGGAACCGGCACTAAGTATCCACTGGCTTGTGCAACCCCAGTGGCTGGGTATTTTACCTAATCTACATATCTTCAAACTGTGGGAGGAAACCAGAGCACCCTGAGGTAAAAGAAGACAAAAAACTTCATCTGTAACAAACAAAAACACAGACTAAGCAGAGTATTCAGAAGTGATGAGTGATGTATTTTATTTCAGACCAGGGAAATGTCGAATCCACTGTGGCTAGTGTTGACGCTGTGAGCCGCCATGCTGATTTGACATCACTTGCTGAACTCGAGGTGGACGAGACTGTCCTGAATTCCCAGGTTGAAGGGGGTTTCCCTAGTTGAGTTACAAGTTCTGACCTTTAGTTGAATGCAACACTGATGGCAGGGTTGCCAGGTATGTGGTTTCTACAACCGATTTGGCTTGTGTAAAAATACTCCATGGCTACCAAGTTGTTATTTTAGAGCAAATAATCAGAATGATAAAATACATCTGTTCATCAGAAATGTGTGAAATACTTGTTTCCCCATGCAAAGGCTGAGAAAAAGTAAAAATGGCTCCATTTTGCAATGCCTAAAGATTTTCATCTGGTTCCACTTCTGGCAACTCTGGTTACTAATATCATCTCGAACCCAGATGAACAAAGGTATGTCTTACACAGCTACTAAATGAGCTGCTCAGCTGTAGGCTGGACGGCGGTACATTGTTGATTCTTGACAAGATTTAATAGTAGTGACTTTTTGACTTTCACTGAAGTATAATTTCTCAGAATTTTGTCTGCGGCTGCTTGAGAAACTGTTTAACATCTCCATTAGTGAAGAATCGTTTTATTCAGAAATCTAATGGGACAACATCAAGCTTTTTTTCATTTTCAATGTAATATCAGTGAAATTCTGATTAATACTGATGAAATAAAAAGTTCCTTCTAATGGACTCTGTCTCCCACAGAACTGTAAGTGATAATTCTACTTCCTCTTCTCACAGTGCTTTAAAGTATTCAGCAGAATCCCACACCTGCCATATCAGATTTACTGTATAATACAGCATTCAGGGTGTGCGTGTGTGTGTGCACATTAAAGTGTGTATGTTAAATTGAGTGAGTCACGATGCATTAGGGAACATTATCAGCCATTAGGAAGCCACCGTGTCACACCCCTTTTTTAGTTCTATGTATGCATGAGATCTTTTTTTTTCCATTTTTATGACAGTCTCAGTTTTAGTTTGCAGCTTTTAGTTCACCGTTCTCTACAGTTCAATGCAATTCTCTACAATTCAGCAGCATTCTGCAGTTAACAGCTTTTATACTATTGTGACGTGACTAACTCAAAGGCATTGAGGACTGAGGTTAGATTTAGGTTTTGAAGTTACAACAGTTGTAGATATAGGGTCAGAAGTCAGGTTTAGGGTCAGAGGTCAACTTAAGAGTTGGAGGTCAGGTGTAGAGTTGTAGGTCGGGTGTATTGTTGGAGATCAGGTGTAGAGTTGGAGATCAGGTGTAGAGTTGGAGGTTGGGTGTAGAGTTGGAGGTTGGGTGTAGAGTTGAAGATCAGGTGTAGAGTTGTAGGTCGGGTGTAGAGTTGGAGATCGGGTGTAGAGTTGGAGGTCGGATGTAGAGCTGGAGGTCGGGTATAAAGTTAGAGGTCAGATCAATGCTTTATTATTTGTTCTTCTTAATGGTCTTTTCATTATTTTTCAACACTTTGGCCATTTTTTGCGATACTTGGTGTACCTGAAAAGTCACGAAACTTGGCACAAAGATCAGAAACTCTGGTCTTCAAGCTCTGGACATGGGCGTGACCCTGAGGCTCAACAGCTCCCCCTTTGAATTTTTTCTTATTTCCAGGCATCCAGTTTCACCTACATGCACCAGACATATGGGTCTCCTTCAAGCGAGTCAAAGAGTCCCATATATACATTTGGGTACGTACGTTGGGGGAGTGCCTGTTAGAGAACACACTCTGTCTAGGCCGTCGGCATGGTGAGGTAGGGTGGCCAGTTCCTTTCCTCGCCGCCTTTGACTTCCCCAGTGTTTTTCCACCAGGTCCCCATTCACTGCTGGGTGGACAGGGAGCGAGCCCCAGATCCCCGTCGAGCCGAGGCTTGAACCGGGGACCGTTCGCTTAGTGGTCAAGCACTCTAACCACTTGGCCACCTGCGCTCCTGGGTCTCCTTAAGACAGACAAATTTATCCCATCCATTAACTCCGCCCAACAGGAAGTTGGATATTTTGTATTTTGTGAGGTTTTGAGAAGTACCTCAAAGAAGTAACTGTTTTTGTTTTTTTTGTTTTTTTTCATCAGATATCAGAAACCAAATTTTGTCAGGATGATGTCATGAGATGAGGTTCAAATCACACAGGTATGGGACACAATCACATGCCAAAAGCGAGTCATCATCATTGTGCCACCTGCTGGCAACAGGTGGCACAGGCTTATAAACCAAAACTTTTTAATACACACACAAAATCAGAGCCCTGTGATGACCTGGCTACTTGTCCAGGGTGAACCCCGCCTTTCGCCCGTAGTCAGCTGGGATAGGCTCCAGCTTGCCTGCGACCCTGTAGAACAGGATAAAGCGGCTAGAGATAATGAGATGAGATGAGATGAGTTGAGATGAGACACAGAATCAGGCACTGCTACAGCCTTGAAGTTCAGGCTTTCTTTCTTTCTTTCTTTTAACACGATACTGACTTGACTCCATTTCCAAAAACCTTTCCATCTCCAGCTCCTGAGTGATGTCCTTCCTTTCAAGTTTACTTCATTTATTTTTTATTAATGTTTTATTTGTTCTGTGGTTCTTTCTCTGCAGTGTTGTTCTGTGAGGTTGAAGTCACAGTAAACCACACTGCAGGTGGGAAATGAATTTATTTACTATCACTCACTGTTTCTCACTGTGATGTAGAAAAATGCAAAACACTCAAGATGTGTTATTTTTGCTCAGTCACGATCCTGTGTGAATCCTTGTAGGTATTTTTTTTTAAGTCTTTACACACACACACACACACACACACGCACACCCTTCTAATCCAGCAGTGCCCTGAGACCAGATTAACACTTGGCCTGTCTCACTCCATCAGCTCGAACACAGAAATGAGGTGTGTGAAGTCGATATGTGATCAGTGTTGTGTCTCTCACTTCACACACGTGTGAGTGGACCAGAAACAACTTTTTATCTCTCATTAATAACTAATTAGCGTTTTTTAAATTATTAATGAATGCATTAGTATGAAGGTATGTATTACAGAACTCAAGCACTGGTTAAATATAATGAGTGTATTTAAATATCCTTAGAAGAGGCTCCATATAGTGCTGTGCAAAAGTTTAGGCATCCTATTTTGTATACATTTTTAAATATTAATTAGAATCACCGCACTCGGCCCCTTGACCCAGCAGTGCATTGTGGGATTGGTGGTCAGTATGGAGGGCTGTGGACTTGTCTTGGACAGATGATGATGTAACTGTGCTATTTACAGTCACTTTACATGCGTGCGTGCACACACACAGACACACAGATTATATATATATATATATATATATATATATATATATATATATATATATATATATATATATATATATATATCCTGATATAGCAGAGCTCTTTAAATCCGTCCAGTTATAAGGTCATATGCTTCACTCATAATGGCTTCTAATTGCGAGCAATTACAGGCTCCATTATGGGGAATAATGGGCTCAATTTATCATCGTCACAGACAGAAAGGAGAAAAGCTTGTAGCTCAGAGAATGCCACATGCAGTTACAACATGACCTTTTGTCACTCGTTCCGCAGCCGTCCTTCAGAAATTCGGACAATTTAAAGACATGCCACACTCACGGCGTTAGCATTCTAACAGGCTAAGGCGCAGTTTTAGAATTTAAAGTCCGAGAGATACTTGGACATGGACACAGACTCTGAATCATAAAGTCATAAAATGCATTCAGCACTGAATGATGTGACATGAATAAACAGTCAACTTCTGAAAATCTGGTAGACTAACATCTCGGATATCTGTTCCTCTGTCTGTCCTGATGACAACAATGTGGAAAAATTCAGTCCCACTCTGTTACACTGGATTTATCGACCTCCAGACATCCAGCTGTATTTTGTGGCGTCCCTCAGGGCTCAGTGTCGTGGCCTCTGTTAGTTTCTTGACATACACTTACATATGCTCGCTAATAAAATTAACTGCATCATTTATTTTTTATCACTGTGCAGGTGACAAACTGCTCTGCCTCTCCTTAGCACCAGATCTCTGAATAAATCGCTTTATCACATCGACAGTTTATCATTTTTTAATCTAATGAAAAAACGTCTTTGGAGGGGAACGAGGCCCAGAGGAATGAAACTAAAAATGACATGAGGAATTGACAACTTCACATAAGTTTTGATGTTATAGATGTTATGTAGATAGAATTACAATAAAAATAATTTCATATATATATATATATATATATATATATATATATATATATATATATATATATATATATATATATATACACACAGTGCTGAGTATATATATATATATATATATATATATATATATATATACACACAGTGCTGAGCATAAATGAGTGCACCCCTTTGAAAAGTAACATTTTAAACAATATCTCAATGAACACAAACAATTTCCAAAATGTTGACAAGACAAAGTTTAATATAACATCTGTTTAACTTATAACGTGAAAGTAAGGTTAATAATATAACTTAGATTACACATTTTTCAGTTTTACTCAAATTAGGGTGGTGCAAAAATGAGTACACCCCACAACAAAAACTACTCCATCTAGTACTTTGTATGGCCTCCATGATTTTTAATGACAGCACCAAGTCTTCTAGGCATGGAATGAACAAGTTGGCGACATTTTGCAACATCAATCTTTTTCCAGTCTTCAACAACGACCTCTTTTAGTGACTGGATGCTGGATGGAGAGTGATGCTCAACTTGTCTCTTCAGAATTCTCCAAAGGTGTTCGATTGGGTTCAGATCAGAAGACATACTTGGCCGCTGAATCACTTTCACCCTGTTCTTCTTCAGAAATCCAACAGTGGCCTTAGATGTGTGTTTAGTCATGTTGGAAAAGTGCACGACAACCAAGGGCACGGAGTGATGGTAGCATCTTCTCTTTCAGTATAGAGCAATACATCTGTGAATTCATGATGCCATCAATGAAATGCAGCTCCCCGACACCAGCAGCACTCATGCAGCCCCACATAAGGACACTGCCACCACCATGTTTCACTGTAGGCACCAGGCATTTTTCTTTGTATTCCTCACCTTTGCGATGCCATACAGTTTTGAAGCCATCAGTTCCAAAAACATTTATCTTGGTCTCATCACTCCAGAGTACAGAGTCCCAGTAGTCTTCATCTTTGTCAGCATGGGCCCTGGCAAACTCTAGGCGGGCTTTTTTGTGCCTGGGCTTTAGGAGAGGCTTTTCTCGTGGACGGCATCCATGCATGCCATTCCTCTGCAGCGTACACCGTATTGTGTCACGGGAAATAGTCACCCCAGTTTGGCTTTCTACTTCTTTAGATAACTGCAGTGAACTTGCATGCCGATTTTCTTCAACCCTTCTCATCAGAAGACTCTCCTGTCGAGGTGTTAACTTCCGTGGACGACCTGGACGTCTCTGTGAGATGGTTGCAGTTCCATCTTTCTTAAATTTTTGTACCACTTTTGCTACAGTATTCTGACTGATACAGTAAGTAAAGCTTTGCTGATCTTCTTGTAGCCTTCACCTTTGTGGTGTAAAGAAATTATTTTCTTTGGAAAATTCTGAAGAGACAAGTTGAGCATCGCTCTCCATCCAGCATCCAGTCACTAAAAGAGGTCGTTGTTGAAGAATGGAAAAAGATTGATGTTGCAAAAGGTCGCCAACTTGTTCATTCCATGCCTAGAAGACTTGGTGCTGTCATTAAAAATCATGGAGGCCATACAAAGTACTAGATGTAGTAGTTTTTGTTGTGGGGTGTACTCATTTTTGCACCACCCTAATTTGAGTAAAACTGAAAAATGTGTAATCTAAGTTTATATTATTAGCCTTACTTTCACGTTATAAGTTAAACAGATGTTATATTAACTTTTGTCTTTTCAACATTTTGGAAATTGTTTGTGTTCATTGAGATATTGTTTAAAATGTTACTTTTCAAAGGGGGTGTACTCATTTATGCTCAGCACTGTATATACAGTGGTGCTTGAAAGTTTGTGAACCCTTTAGAATTTTCTATATTTCTGCATAAATATGACCTAAAACATCATCAGATTTTCACACAAGTCCTAAAAGTAGATAAAGAGAACCCAGTTAAACAAATGAGACAAAAATATTATACTTGCTCATTTATTTATTGAGGAAAATGATCCAATATTACATATCTGTGAGTGGCAAAAGTATGTGAACCTCTAGGATTAGCAGTTAATTTGAAGGTGAAATTAGAGTCAGGTGTTTTCAATCAATTGGTATGACAATCAGGTGTGAGTGAGCACCCTGTTTTATTTAAAGAACAGGGATCGATCAAAGTCTGATCTTCACAACACATGTTTGTGGAAGTGTATCATGGCACGAACAAAGGAGATTTCTGAGGACCTCAGAAAAAGTGTTGTTGATGCTCATCAGGCTGGAAAAGGTTACAAAACCATCTCTAAAGAGTTTGAACTCCACCAATCCACATTCAGACAGATTGTGTACAAATGGAAGAAATTCAAGACCATTGTTACCCTCCCCAGGAGTGGTCGACCAACAAAGATCACTCCAAGAGCAAGGCGTGTAATAGTCGGCGAGGTGACAAAGGACCCCAGGGTAACTTCTAAGCGACTGAAGGCCTCTCTCACATTGGCTAATGTTAATATTTATGAGTCCACCATCAGGAGAACACTGAACAACAATGGTGTGCATGGCAGGGTTGCAAGGAGAAAGCCACTGCTCTCCAAAAAGAACATTGCTGCTCATCTGCAGTTTGCTAAAGATCACGTGGACAAGCCAGAAGGCTATTGGAAAAATGTTTTGTGGACAGATGAGACCAAAATAGAACTTTTTGGTTGAAATGAGAAGCGTTATGTTTGGAGAAAGGAAAACACTGTATACCAGCATAAGAACCTTATCCCTTCTGTGAAACATGGTGGTGGTAGTATCATGGTTTGGGCCTGTTTGGCTGCATCTGGGCCAGGATGGCTTGCCATCATTGATGGAACAATGAATTCTGAATTATACCAGCGAATTCTAAAGGAAAATGTCAGGACATCTGTCCATGAACTGAATCTCAAGAGAAGGTGGGTCATGCAGCAAGACAACAACCCTAAGCACACAAGTCGTTCTACCAAAGAATGGTTAAAGAAGAATAAAGTGAATGTTTTGGAATGGCCAAGTCAAAGTCCTGACCTTAATCCAATGGAAATGTTGTGGAAGGACCTGAAGCGAGCAGTTCATGTGAGGAAACCCATCAACATCCCAGAGTTGAAGCTGTTCTGTATGGAGGAACGGGCTAAAATTCCTCCAAGCCGGTGTGCAGGACTGATCAACAGTTACCGCAAACGTTTAGTTGCAGTTATTGCTGCACAAGGGGGTCACACCAGATACTGAAATCAAAGGTTCACATACTTTTGCCACTCACAGATATGTAATATTGGATCATTTTCCTCAATAAATAAATGAGCAAGTATAATATTTTTGTCTCATTTGTTTAACTGGGTTCTCTTAATCTACTTTTAGGACTTGTGTGAAAATCTGATGATGTTTTAGGTCATATTTATGCAGAAATATAGAAAATTCTAAAGGGTTCACAAACTTTCAAGCACCACTGTATAATAGTGACTGTATAATAATAATAATAATAATAATAATAATAATAATAATAAACAACTATTTATTATATGTTTTTTTATTGTTTATAATGTTGTGACAGTACTATACAGAAGTCTTGGCACCCTATTTTTATATACATTTTACCTTCAATTACTATTTTGCTTATTATTTTTTTCCAAATTAACATTTTACTTTTTATCGACTGTCAGTAGAAAAGAATAATTTTTGTACCCCCACATAACTGGAAAAAGAAATGTTCTAGAGCTTGTTCTGTAATTTGTTAACACCAGAAATAACTGAATTATTTAATTCAAATAAAAATATCATGATGTCGAGAGACCAGATAGTTTCAAAAGGTCACAGAAAATATGGACTAAAGTTAGATTTTTGCTCTTTATCATTTTATTTTATTTTTTTTAATATAACACACACACACACACACACACACACACACACACACACACACGCATGCATGCACACACACACATATACACCCTTCAATATTGCTTCAAAAATATTTTGAAATTCAGTTCTAATAATGCTGACTCTGAAGTCCACAATGCCTCCACTCCATCTCTCACTTTATTATGAACACAACCTTTCTCTCTCTCTCTCTCTCTCTCTACACACACACACACACTGTTATATGTATTGCCGTCGATCACTTGGGACATTCAGAGAGATCTCATTAATTAAGTGAGTTGGTGAGAAGCTCATTGATTTTGTCCGTCGTTGTGATGAATTATCTCTCGCACGGCTGTATGTGTGACACACTGCACAGGGGCATCGATAAGAGCTTGAGGGCCAGCACTGGTCCAAACACGCACACACACGCACACACACACACTCACTCGCTCTTCTTTGACTGATGTTATGTGGATCATTACACTGATCCACTCCTGCTCATGTCTGTCTGATTCGATTATCCATGTTCAAATCTGTGTTTTTGAGATGGATGGGGGGGCGTGTCTTTGAGACTGACAGATGAAAAGGACAGGTGGTTGTGGGTGTGTCTTTGGGACAGACAGATGGGCATGTCTTTGAGAGAGACTGATGGGCGTGTCTTTGGGAGAGACAGATGGGCGTGTCTTTGAGAGAGACAGATGGGCATGTCTTTGGGAGAGATAGATGGGCGTGGCTCTGAGAGAGACAGATGGGTGTGTCTTTGAGAGCGACAGATGGGTGTGTCCTTGAAAGAGACAGCTGGGCATGTCTTTGGGAGAGATAGATGGGCGTGACTTTGAAAGAGACAGATGGGTGTGTCTTTGAGAGAGACAGATGGGTGTTTCTTTGGTAGAGATAGATGGGTGTACCTTTGGGAGAGACAGATGGGCGTGTCTTTGAGAGAGACAGATGGGTGTGTCTTTGAGAGAGACAGATGGGCATGTCTTTGTGAGAGACTGATGGGCATGTCTTTGGGAGAGACAGATGGGTGTGTCTTTGAGAGAGACAGATGGGTGTGTCTTTGAGAGAGACAGATGGGCGTGACTTTGAGAGAGACAGATGGGTGTGTTTTGAGAGAGACAGATGGGTGTGTCTTTCAGAGAGAGAGAGATGGGTGTGTTTTTGGGACAGACAGATGGGCGTGTCTTTGGGAGAGACAGATGGGCGTCTCTTTGAGAGAGATAGATGGGTGTGTCTTTGAGAGAGACAGATGGGCTTGTCCTTGAAAGAGAGAGATGGGCGTGTCTTTGAGAAAGACAGATGGGTGTGTCTTTGAGAGAGACAGATGGGCATCTCTGTGAGAGAGACAGATGGGTGTGTCTTTGATAGAGATATGGGTTTGTCTTTGAGAGAGACAGAAGGGCGTGTCCTTGAAAGAGACAGATGGGCATGTCTTTGTGAGAGACAGATGGGCATGTCTTTGGGAGAGACAGATGGGTGTGCCTTTGGGAGAGACAGATGGGTGTGTCTTTGGGAGAGACAGATGGGCATGTGTTTGAGAGAGACAGATGGGCATTTCTTTGAGAGAAACAGATGGGTGTGACTTTGAGGGAGACAGATGGGTTTGTCTTTGAGAGAGACAGATGGGTGCATATTTCAGAGAGAGAGAGAGATGGGTGTGTTTTTGGGACAGACAGATGGGTGTGTCTTTGAGAGAGACAGATGGGTGTGTCTTTGAGTGAGACAGATGGGTGTGTCTTTGAGTGAGACAGATGGGTTTCTCTTTGAGAGAGACTGATGGGCGTGTCCTTGAAAGAGACAGATGGGCATGTCTTTGTGAGAGACTGATGGGCATGTCTTTGGGAGAGACAGATGGGTGTGTCTTTGAGAGAGACAGATGGTCATGACTTTGAGAGAGACAGATGGGCGTGTCTTTGAGAGAGACAGATGGGTGTGTCTTTGAGAGAGACAAATGGACGTCTCTGTGAGACAGACAGATGGGCATGTTTTTGAGAGAGACAGATGGGTGTGTCTTTCAGAGAGAAAGAGATGAGTGTATCTTTGGGACAGACAGATGGATGTGTCTTTGGGAGAGACAGATGGGCATGTCTTTGAGAGAGACAGATGGGCATGTCTTTGGGAGAGATAGATAGGCGTGACTCTGAGAGAGACAGATGGGTGTGTCTTTGAGAGCGACAGATGGGTGTGTCCTTGAAAGAGACAGATGGGCATGTCTTTGGGAGAGATAGATGGGCGTGACTTTGAAAGAGACAGATGGGTGTGTCTTTGAGAGAGACAGATGGGTGTTTCTTTGGTAGAGATAGATGGGTGTACCTTTGGGAGAGACAGATGGGCATGTCTTTGGGAGAGACAGATGGGTGTGTCTTTGAGAGAGACAGATGGGCGTGTCTTTGGGAGAGGCAGATGGGCATGTCTTTGTGAGAGACTGATGGGCATGTCTTTGGGAGAGACAGATGGGTGTGTCTTTGAGAGAGACAGATGGGTGTGTCTTTGAGAGAGACAGATGGGCGTGACTTTGAGAGAGACAGATGGGTGTGTTTTGAGAGAGACAGATGGGTGTGTCTTTCAGAGAGAGAGATGGGTGTGTTTTTGGGACAGACAGATGGGCGTGCCTTTGGGAGAGACAGATGGGCATCTCTTTGAGAGAGATAGATGGGTGTGTCTTTGAGAGAGACAGATGGGTGTGTCTTTGAGAGATACAGATGGGCTTGTCCTTGAAAGAGAGAGATGGGCATGTCTTTGAGAAAGACAGATGGGTGTGTCTTTGAGAGAGACAGATGGGCATCTCTGTGAGAGAGACAGATGGGTGTGTCTTTGATAGAGAGATGGGTTTGTCTTTGAGAGAGACAGAAGGGCGTGTCCTTGAAAGAGACAGATGGGCATGTCTTTGTGAGAGACTGAGTGGCGTGTCTTTGGGAGAGACAGATGGGCATGTCTTTGGGAGAGACAGATGGGTGTGTCTTTGGGAGAGACAGATGGGCATTTCTTTGAGAGAGACAGATGGGTGTGACTTTGAGAGAGACAGATGGGTTTGTCTTTGAGAGAGACAGATGGGTGTGTTTTTGGGACAGACAGATGGGCGTGTCTTTGGGAGAGACAGATGGGCATCTCTTTGAGAGAGGCAGATGGGTGTGTCTTTGAGAGAGACAGATGGGTGTGTCTTTGAGTGAGACAGATGGGTTTCTCTTTGAGAGAAACTGATGGGCATGTCCTTGAAAGAGACATAAGGGCATGTCTTTGTGAGAGACTGATGGGCATGTCTTTGGGAGAGACAGATGGGTGTGTCTTTGAGAGAGACAGATGGGCATGACTTTGAGAGAGACAGATGGGCGTGTCTTTGAGTGAGACAGATGGGTTTCTCTTTGAAAGAGACTGATGGGCGTGTCCTTGAAAGAGACAGATGGGCATGTCTTTGTGAGAGACTGATGGGCATGTCTTTGGGAGAGACAGATGGGTGTGTCTTTGAGAGAGACAGATGGGCATGACTTTGAGAGAGACAGATGGGCGTGTCTTTAAGAGAGACAGATGGGTGTGTCTTTGAGAGAGACAAATGGGCGTCTCTGTGAGAGAGACAGATGGGCATGTTTTTGAGAGAGACAGATAGGTGTGTCTTTCAGAGAGATGGGTGTGTCTTTGGGACAGACAGATGGATGTGTCTTTGGGAGAGACAGATGGGCATCTCTTTGAGAGAGACAGATGGGTGTGTCCTTGAGAGAGACAGATTACACAAATGACCTGTATTTGATATTTGAAGCTAACTAGCTTCCCACAGTGTGTTTAAGAGGCAAAAGCAATTCTTTCCCCATTTCCCCTGAAACCTGTTCATCTTCTCCATGAAGCTTTCAGATGCTCATTTAGAGTCTCATTTCTGTTCACCAAGTGAAGACCCAGGTGCTTGATTAGTATCGGCAATGACACGCTGTGTTAGAGCATCGATCAAAGAGTGCCTCATCGCCACGGTGTTTTATTAATGACCTGATCAGAGTCAGGGTTTTACACACACACACACACACACACACACACACACACACACACACACACACAGAGAGGTGTCTGATCTGCAGATCTGATGATCGCAGTCTGACTACTGGGCTGCTGATAAGAGCGAAACCTCTGACCACAAACTGGAAACACTGACAGTGAGGAGACACAGCCACCTGCTGCCTCTAAAACACACAGGAGCAGCATTCCATCTGCAGCTCGGAATGCCACCACTATTCCATCTGGAGAGAAAGAAAAATCCAAGGACTCGCCTCGATATGCTCCTTCAGTAACACGCGTCCCCTGCTGCGATTTCAGAAGCACTTCAGATGAATGGATTCCGTTAATGAAGGACGTCTGTGAGCTCCTCAAGGGTTCATTAAAGTTTAAAGTCATACCTTCACACCACACATTGCAGTCTGTCCATTCGTTCGTTATTCCACTGTTTGTTAATGATATGACTGTGGATACACCACATTTTTCATTCATTATAGAGTTTACATTTTCTTTATTTCAACAAAAACAAAGAAACAAACAAACAAAAAAAGCAAGAATGGCCAGGACAGGCATATGGGCCTATTTACAACACTTTGTACTGTATTAGCATTAAGGTGGCATCATAGTGGCATTATAGTGGCATCATAGTAGAATTATAGAGACACTCTACTGGCATTATAGTGGCATCATAGTAGAACTAGACTGCATTTCCGCAGAGAAAATGCAAAGTGTGCTTGCTGAGCTGTAGCAGAACAGCTATCTTGCTAGCATGCTAAAAGCTAGCATGCCAACATGCTAATGCCAACATGCTAACAACTAGCATGCTAACAGTTAGCATACTAACATGCTAACAGTTAGCATACTAACATGCTAACAGCATACTAACATGCTAAAAGCTAGCATGTTAACATGTTAATGCTAACATGCTAATAGATAACATGATAACAGCTAGCATTCTAACATGCTAATGATTACCATGCTATTTGTTAAAATTCTAACACTTTAAGGCTAATATGCTGACAGTTATTGTGCTAACAGCTAACAGGCTAACATGCTAATGGCTAGTATGTTAACTTTTAGCATGCTAACATGCTCAGGCGAACTCGCTAACAGCAAACATGCAAACTCTGCATGCTACCATGCTAATCCTAACATGTTAACAGCTCTCATGATAACATGCTGATGGTGAACATGCTAACAACGCGCCAGCTAACAGCAGGCATGATATCATAATGGGTAATATGCTAATAGCTAGCATGGTAACACATGAATGCTTATATGCTAATTGCTATCGTGCGTGTGCGTAAGTATTCCTAATAAAGTGGCCATTGAGTTGAAGTTGATTTGCTCTCAAAGCTCTCAAAGTCTCAGATGAGCAGATCCTTGCCAAATGCATCGTCACCTATGGGGGAAGGGAGGAACGACTCAGTCAAGCTTCCACTGATTAGCGGCAAAATGGAGAAAAACTGGACAGATGAAAGGCGAGAGAAAGGCGAGTGCGGGTCAGAACCGATATCATGTGTGTGATGGTGATTTGGCCTGAGGTGCCGTATGAAGTTTGGTGGATGTGTGGTGAAGTGTTACTGAGCAAAACTCCATTCATTTGAATGGGGCCAAAAATCAATGGAAGCCTATGGAGGAAAAAGAGATGCGTGAAAACCAAGGAAAAGCCGAGTGCAGGTCTCAGATGAGGGGATGGATCTGTGCGGGGACTTGGCCTGAGGCATCAAGTGAAGTTTCTTGAAGTTTGGTCACTTGGTTAAAAAAAATGATGGCGAGTGAAAGTTTTTCTCCTGAAACACCATTCATTTTCAATGGGGCCAAAAATCAATGCAAGCCTATGGAGGAAAAAGGGATGAGCAAAAAGAAAGGAAAAATATGAGTGCGGGTCAGAACCGATTGCATGTATGTGTCGGGGGAGTTGGCCTGAAGTATCACATGAGGTTTGGTGCATCTGCGATGGAGCGTGTCCGAGTAGGACGATTCGATTCATGAGCCCTATTCATTCTCGATGGGAAAAAAAAAAACAAAGAAAAACGACAAGAACAAGAGAACGGGCGCATTGATCCAAAAGCTGAATACAAGCACACTACACCACTTCGGGCCAGACGTCTCAGAGTTGGAACAGTGTCTCTATCTCGAACGCCCTAGGAGGAGGAGTGGATCCAAAAACGTGTCGGAATAAGGCAGAATAAGTAAACTTAAGAAGAACAATAGTGTGCTTGCCTTCGGCTGCTGTGTGCTTGAGCAAGCACACTAATTATAGAAGCACTCTACTGGCATTACAGTGGCATCATAGTGGCATCATAGTAGAATTATAGAGGCACTCTACTGGCATTACAGTGGCATCATAGTGGCATCATAGTAGAATTATAGAGGCACTCTACTGGCATTACAGTGGCATCATAGTGGCATCATAGTAGAATTATAGAGGCACTCTACTGGAATTATAGTGACATCATAGTGGCATCATAGTAGAATTATAGAGGCACTCTACTGGCATTATAGTGACATCATAGTGGCATCATAGTAGAATTATAGAGGCACTCTACTGGCATTATAGTGGCATCATAGTAGAATTATAGAGGCACTCTACTGGCATTACAGTGGCATCATAGTGGCATCATAGTACAATTATAGAGGCACTCTACTGGAATTACAGTGGCATCATAGTAGAATTATAGAGGCACTCTACTGGCATTACAGTGGCATCATAGTGGCATCATAGTAGAATTATAGAGGCACTCTACTGGCATTACAGTGGCTTCATAGTGGCATCATAGTAGAAATATAGAGGCACTCTACTGGCATTATAGTGGCATCATAGTGGCATCATAGTAGAAATATAGAGGCACTCTACTGGCATTATAGTGGCATCATAGTAGAATTATAGAGGCACTCTACTGGCATTACAGTGGCATCATAGTGGCATTATAGTAGAATTACAGAGGCACTCTACTGGCATTATAGTGGCCTCATAGTGGCATCATAGTAGAATTATAGAGGCACTCTACTGGCATTACCGTGGCCTCATAGTGGCATCATAGTAGAATTACAGAGGCACTCTACTGGCTTTATAGTGGCCTCATAGTGGCATCATAGTAGAATTATAGAGGCACTCTACTGGCATTACCGTGGCCTCATAGTGGCATCATAGTAGAATTATAGAGGCACTCTACTGGCTTTATAGTGGCCTCATAGTGGCATCATAGTAGAATTATAGAGGCACTCTACTGGCATTATAGTGGCATCATAGTGGCATCATAGTAGAATTATAGAGGCACTCTACTGGCATTACAGTGGCATCATAGTGGCATCGTAGTAGAATTATAGAGGCACTCTACTGGCATTATAGTGGCCTCATAGTGGCATCATAGTAGAATTATAGAGGCACTCTACTGGCATTATCGTGGCATCATAGTAGAATTATAGAGGCACTCTACTGGCATTATAGTGGCATCATAGTGGCATTATAGTCGAATTATAGAGGCACTCTACTGGCATTATAGTAGCATCAGAGTCACTGCTGTTAACTCAATGCTACTAACATTAGCAATCACATATGAAAACTATTAATTAACCTTATAGTCACATGGTCATTTGTTCTATTGTTCAGTGGTTGTTTGGTCATATTATCAGAAGTAAATTATTTGTTTTTAATGATCTTCCTGTGCTTATTTTACTCTTTGTAAACTTTCTGTTGCTCATCTTGCTGGAAGCCGACGCAGTTATAAAACTCCAACTCGTTATCTCACAAGTCATTGTTGTTATTATCCTTGATTAATAATTGATGCTTTAATCATCTGACTTAACTAATGAGCTCATTATAAATGCATGATTTTAATTTTGATCCCAATTCCAAATGCTTGAGATGCACGATTTAATGAGGGTAATGATTTATTATGAGTTATAGCTACAGCACTCAGAGTACTTTATTATTTAAATACCTTTAATATACCTTTATCACTCCTCTTAATGAAAGTACGTCAGGGCGGAATGTCAAATTAGACACGCTTTCATAAACACAGAAAAATGAATAAATAAAACCCAAATCTGTATAAAGCTGATTCAGGGGGCGGGGCTACACATACTTATCAGCACAGAAGATGATATCAGTTAATATGCTTGTCTGGTTTCGGCCCAATCATGCCTGAGATTAGAGGATAACGTGGAATGCTTTAAGGAGGAAAAGATGGTGGTTGTCATGGCATGACGTTACATTCTAATGGGTTCGAGATCGTGGGTAATGGGTACATCAGGACTCTGATGATTTGTGATGACTGTGAGCTTTTTTAATTAGCTATGCTGATGGTGTGGAAATGTTCTAAGCTATTTTCTAGTTAATTATTCTTTGTAGATTTTTACACTTTTATGAGTTTTGTACTTGTAAATTGGTCAGAACTGGCAGCATCAGCACCACCAACAACATACGAACGTTTCAGGATGTCCAGGCGTCAATCTGTTAGATGAGCTAGTCTAGTGATGTCATCGTCATCCAGGTGCTATCAGAACTAGCCAGAGTCATTTGCATTGTCCATGAGGAGCTACAGCTCATGTCCATTCGGTCTTCATTCCAGTGTTGTAGTCGGGTCACGAGTCCCCAGTGTTCAAGTCCAAGTCATTAAAGAAAATTTTGAGTCGAGTCCACTATTAATCCAAATCGAGTCTGAGAACAAGACTCCACCTGCACCATGTGACAGTGTCTGTTTCAGCGCCATTAACATTAGTTTGTTCCTGAACATGGCGTATGAACAGGTGAATGTGCTTCTCTTTATCAGGGAGTGTGAAGTATTCTGTCAGAGATGGTTGGGAGATGGACGGAAGTGCAGAAGGTGTGTTTATTAATACAAGTGAAGACGGTAAACAATCCAGAACGGCAGGAAAAATTGTAAAACGGTGAAACAGGCGATAAGTCAAGCGAGGCACAAACAGGCTATCGTAGACTCAGCAGAATCAAAAACGAGAAACAGGAAATCAGGGATCAGGAAACCAAACAAGGAAATAAGGCTCGGTAACATGTCAGCAACACAACTCAGTACTTCACAAAGTAAGTGTGTTTTCACAGTTTTATATCGGTGCACTGATTGTGCCTTAATCCTGTGCAGGTGCGAGTCGTTTATGGCACGTGTGAGAGTCCGCTTGGCGCGCACGCTGTCCAGAGTGCGCCCATGAGTGTACAGTATCTGATGCACGCGCCAAGGCGTGGTGTGACACTCTTACACGAAATTAGTACAAAAATGAATGTAGACATAAATATCTTATGCCAAATTATTACAGCATGTTACAAACAATAAAGAAAAACTCAGAGTCCTCGTCTCCAATTTATGAGTCCAAATGCAGTTAATGCACGAGTCCGAGTCCAAGTCTGAGTCATCAGTGCCCAAGTCCAAGTCAAGTCATGAGTCCTTAAAATTAGGGCACGAGTCAGACTCGAGTGCTACAAGCCTGCTACATTCCAGACCATTCTTACTTCAGGTCAGAAAAAATAGACACTACAGTAAACTCATGCTTGCTTGGCTTCTGTGTGAAAATAAAACTCTCTCCAATAGCTTTATAAAATGCAAAGGTGTTTGAATTTTTTTGTTTTGTTTTATTCTACAAGTGGCTGTAGGCTGTAAGTAACCGTAATTTACTGTTAATAGCACTGAAAAAAGCACACAGAACCAACGTAATTAACCTTTGACTTACTCTCATGTATTTCAGAATAGAAACTGAAGACTTCTAAATAGCTGAAAACATGCTTTTTTTAAACTTAGAAATAAATCCTCCCCTGTGTTGAAATGATGTCAAATATTGCAACCTGGAGAATAAACTGTAGATGCTAAAGAAGGCAACTGGACTTGCTTGAAATCCTTGAAGATGTTCCACCTCTCATCCGAAAGGCTTCTTCAGTCCTGTCTGACTAGTGGGGAGCTCCAGGTATTTATCCTCTAGTGGACCAAAAGCAACCCTAAGGAGAGTCGTTGAGGTCACAGGGGTCATTGAGCCTCTCAGTTATTCTGTAGGTTGTTAGGGTCACTGGAGGCTGGGTGTCAGCCATCTTCATCAACCTGGAACGACCATCACTAAACAGAGGAGGTGGTCTGAGACACCACTTATCAGCCACCTACAATGCAGTCCTTGGAACACTTCACAGAAAACTGAATACACATCTACACCAAGACTCAGCTGACTTCAATGACTCACAGGATGGCAGAGAGAGCCAACGACCCCCAGATCACCCTAACAACCCACTAGGCTTATAACATTGTTCACACCTGGCCTCCAGTGACCCAAACAGTTACAGGATGACTCAATGACCCATGTGACCAGATGCCCCTTTTCCACCAAAGCAGTTCCAGGGCTGGTTCAAGGCCAGTGCTTAGTTTGGAACCGGGTTTTCTGTTTCCACTAACAAAGAACTGGCTCTGGGGCCAGAAGAACCGGTTCCAGGCTAGCACCAACTCTCTGCTGGGCCAGAGGAAAGAACCGCTTACGTCAGCAGGGGGGGCGGAGTTGTTAAGACCAACAACAATAACAAGACCACGAAAGATCGCCATTTTTAAGCGACGAGAAGCCGCAGCTGTACAAACGCGAAGTCATCCATTATTATTATTGCTGTTGCTGCTGCTGCTGCTTCTTCCGTGTTGTTTTTGCTTCAATATTCGCGCCAAGGTTTATGCAAACGTAGCGACGTAACTGACGTATACAGTGACGTAATGACGTGGCTTCCCTTAGCACCGCGAGCGATGGAAAAGCAAACTGGTTCTCAGCTGGCTCGCAAGTTGAACGAGTTGTGAACCAGCACCAGCACTGGCTCTGAACCAGCCCTGGAACTGATTTGGTGGAAAAGAGGCATCAGTGACTCCCCTTAGGCCTGCTTTTGGTCCACTAGAGGATAAACACCTGGAACTCCCCACTAGTCAGACTGAACTGAAGAAGCCTTTCGGATGAGAGGTGAAACTTTTTCAAGAATTTCAAGCAAGTCCAGTTGCCTTCTTTAGCACCTACGGTTTACGATGACCTGGATGACTGAGAACCTTCACAGACATAACTCCAAGAGTATAACACGACCGACAAAGATGGCCGCCGAGACCCACAACACCTGTCTATCATGAACTCCATCACATTCATGTACACTGTCATTCTGATTCCACAAATCTGGATGCAGTTACACACTCATAGTGCTCTCACTTCACCATCTCACTGAAAAGTGTCCTGTACCTGTCCCGACCAAGGCTTTTTGTATCTTGCTGTCATGTAGCCCTGGTGTTGATCTTGTTTCTGGTTTTTGCCCACAGTCTTGCTGCCTACTTCATGTTGTTTCGCCTGACTACTGCCTGCTTTATTTATTTATTTATTTATTTTTATTTTTTTTTTATAATTACACTTTTGTCTAACCCTTTGGATTTGTCTGCCTGCATTTTAAAGAACACTTCTGTTACCTGTAATTGCTTATTTCTGCTGGATGACAAATCAGGTAATTAATTTTTTAAAAATTATTGTTATTTTAAAGTGATACATTCTTGTAGGGGCGGCACGTTGGTGTAATGGTTAGTGCTGTCGCCTCACAGCAAGAAGGTCCGGGTTCGAGCCCCGGGGCCGGCAAGGGCCTTTCTGTGTGGAGTTTGCATGTTCTCCCCGTGTCCGCGTGGGTTTCCTCCGGGTGATCCGGTTTCCCCCACAGTCCAAAGACATGCAGGTTAGGTTAACTGGTGACTCTAAATTGAGCGTAGGTGTGAATGTGAGTGTGAATGGTTGTCTGTGTCTATGTGTCAGCCCTGTGATGACCTGGTGACTTGTCCAGGGTGTACCCCGCCTTTCGCCCGTAGTCAGCTGGGATAGGCTCCAGCTCGCCTGCGACCCTGTAGAACAGGATAAAGCGGCTACAGATAATGAAATGAGATGAGACATTATTGTAGCTCACCATAAGTCATCAGTATTATCAGTTTTAAAGAGTATCACTAAACTAAACTCTCCCGGCAAAAATGAACCTCTGGAACCTCAATGTTGATTAATTTCACAAGATAAAAGATAACGATTTCTTTAGTGCTTATGTCCCACCCCAAAACACACACTGATTGTGGCTAGGCAAGGACACTAGGACACACCCGAGCAGCCAAACACCTCCTTTCCTGAAGTTTTGGTCCATCTTTCCATTTGGACCTAAGGGTTAAATCCCACAGGGTTCTGGTGCTTTGTGCTTACACAGTCTTTCCAGCTCAGGAGCCTCCACAGTAAACAGGAGTCATCTATCTTTCCCAATGAGTGCAGAAGGAGAATATCACTTGCACACTCATTTCTGCGGGCCACCCTCGTGCTGAATTACATGTCACTTTAAATAGGCTGTTTGGCTGAGATGATGGGATGGTGAGAGAGAGAGAGAGAGAGAGAGAGAGTCACAGCCAGCAGATGGTGTGTAATGTCATACATTACCAGAACAAGCAGAGGCTCTGAGCCGCTCTGGCAAACGGACTGACATTTGTGTGTAATTCAGAGTGGATGTGTATACCTGCCATGGGAATATGGCGAGCGTTATTGCTCATCACGATCGGTGTGAGAAACTCATGACTGTAGCTGAGAGCTCATTTAGCTCAGCATGTCACCATCTGAAGTTATATTCCAGGTGATTTTGCAACGTTCCTCCCTACACGAGGTGGCCATTTGTTTATGCACCTGTTTATGAGGTTAACAGCATGTGGAGAACATCCTGCTGCTGTGTACCATGATAAAAAAATAAGACATCTGACATTCTGAACGAATAATCAGGAGGGCTTGTGTTCATAAGGACGAGTGTGTCGATGGTTATCCATCAGTCTTTGATTGTGTCTTGGAGTCAATGTACATAAAGCAGGTGCCATCATTCTTCCTTATTATTTCTTGTTTCATCATCATTTGCTTGATAACTGTAGAACAGCCTGCTGGAGGATTTAAAGGAATAGAAAATGCAAAGTAAATACATGCACAGGTTGGTAGCTTGTAATATTGACAGCCCGCAAGAAAAGTTTCAGGCACGTTTGACCATTTATAAGAAAGTTGTGAGCGTTTTTGTGTCGCTGCTCTAATGCCACCAGGACGCTGCCATGTTGCCTGTTGGAAGGGCGATGGGTGACGTCATTTGGGTGCAAGGCTGAGTGTATACTTCAGTACTGAAGGGGCAAAGCCAAAGGCCTACTAAGGTGACAATGTCGATTTTTTCACTATACATCTGAAATAGTGATTAATGAGCTGCAACCCTGACTTCTGGACAAACCTGAACTCTTTACCTGTAAAATGAGGCTGAAACTGTGTGTTATTCTACTCATTAGCACACTTAGCACACTCTCAACTCATTCATGAAAAACTTCATCAAGGCGTCCCCAGGCTCGCCTACCATAATTACAGTAGTAGACAGTCCAACCCCCGCAGCAACGCAGAAGGAGGGGAAACACACACTGCTTTACTATACAGGATTCATCTGAGCATTACAGGAAGATGCACTTGTATGAAAAAAGGCGGAAATATTGCCAGAGACACCCGAGCTGCTGGTACGGTCTGGATTTATTTGGTAAAATTCATACATGCAAAAGATACAGTATAAATAGCACCAATTACAGCACAAAGTATAAAATACACTTATTTCCACTGTGATCCTCTTGATGACAGCAGGAAACAATAAAATATAAGAGACAATAATAAACTGACAAAATTGTATAAACAATGATGTCATAAAAAAATATATGTGAACTGTAATTATCACAGAGTCCAACTAGATTACAGAAACAGCACAAAAATGATTAAAAATTAGTTATATACACATCATAAAACTGTGTAGGTGCATTTGGGTAATTGAGTGATCAATCTCATTAAATCTGAAGGTTAATAATTAAATTGAATCAGTCTCATTTGAATCGTTTAAATTGAATCATTTAAAGTGAATCATACCATTAATTTTGGTGCTTAATAATAAATTACCAAACAGCCAAATTATGGTATATTCCAAATTATTATGATCACTTACCGTATTACATAACTTATATGCACCTTTCTGAATTCTTTGGGAGATTGGGGGCTTCAAAGATATTGGAACACAAATAAAACACACAGTTTCAATAATAAATGAATTTATTATAACAAAGATAAAAATGGATACTAGCAGATGGAATATATACAAACAGTGAGGTGTGTGTGTGTGTGTGTGTGTGTGTGTGTGTGTGTGTGTGTGTGTATGAAAGGCCTTGTGTGGGTGTGGCCCACACAAGAGAATTAGCTTTGTGTAGCTAAGACAAAAGAATTAGCTTTGTGTGGCTAGCTAAGGAAGGTGTGTCACCACATGGGGTTTGAGGAGAACAAAAGAGTTAGCATGGATTGCTATCTAAGGTGTGTGTGAGAGAGAGAGGCCTTGGGTGTAGCCTACAAGAGGGTTAGCTCTTGTAGCTAACTCCACGTGTGTTTGTGGGGGAGGAGTTGACCACATGTTCGGGTAGGCCTAGATTAACCTCATGTGGCTGAGCTAAGACAAAGGGGAGCTAGCTAAAAGTGTGTTTGCGAGTGGCCACGTGTTTGTGTAGGCCAGGGGTGTCCAAACTGATCCATAAAGGGCCATGTGGCTGCAGGTTTTCATTCCAGCCATGCAGCAGCACACCTGATTTGGCTTATTCAATCAACTGACACACCCACCCTTTAATCAAGGGTGGGTGTGGCTGCAAGTATTTGACTGTGTGAAGACAGTTCAGTTGATTGAATGAGCCAAGTCAGGTGTGCTGCTGCATGGCTGGAATGAAAACCTGCAGCCACACGGCCCTTTATGGATCAGTTTGGACACCCCTGGTGTAGGCCTAGATTAGCCTGTGTAGCTAACTCCACATGGTGGAGGCCTTGTGATCCCTTGAGACAATACAATTAGCCCTGGAGGCTAATGGAACAAAGAATTAGCCGTAGGCTAATTTTACTAGCTTATAACAATACTGAATCCACAAATCTTGATGCGGTCAAGATGTATAATAAAAGAACTAAATATGTTAGTAGGAGTAAAGAGAAGCATGCACAGCCTATCTATTAAACAATTGAGAGAACATAGAACAAAATAAATCAACACTCTGCGTGTTTAACAGTGTAACAAATAAACCTGGGTTTAAATTCTCACTATTTCAATAAAAGCAAATTCCTAAGACTAGCTTTAATTATGCCCCAAAATGCCAAGTCTTACTTCCGTATCCCGCTTCTACGCGAGATTATGAGAAGATGCCCTGAGACTTTTGGAGTTTTTCACCGTTGTGAAGATCTCCGTGAAGCACAGGGAATTACTCAGAGAGGCTGAGTTTCACAGGAGCCCATGGAGCATGTCTGTGGAAAGCAGAGAATTCTTGATCCGGCGCTTCGTGGCTCGTGGAAGAAAAACTCTGATTAAACAATGTGCACAGCGCTTCAATCAGGAGGAATTCTGGTCGCTCCCAATTATAAATTAACTGCTTTGAGCTGCAGTTGTACGTACTTAATGAATGAAACCAGTTGTAACTCAAGCTGAGTTTGAAATCGCGCGATCTTAGAGTCTACCGTGGCCAAAGGTAAACAAAGAGAAGCGCGAAACTCTGATTCTTGCAAGAAAGAAAAGAAAAGACATCTTTTTGGGTTTGCTCACAGAGCGAGCGATTCCTCCTTGTGTCTGTGTTGAATCACGGCGCCAAAAGAGGCAGAGCTAGGAGTTCCCAGGTTTCTTATGCCTTCATGTAGGATGTGACGTTGGTGATCCCGCCCCCGCGTGACGCAGTTCAACGCGGAAGTTGGCTGATGGGAAATGTAGTTTCTTAAAGAGACTGACTGAATGTACCTACAACTGGGTTTGGAATTTACTCCATAAAAACTGTTTCACCTGTTTCTTAAAATGATCACGTTTGACTAGATTGCAGTGATGGAGGTCGGCTATTCCACAAACAAAATCCTGTCAACCTAAAAGAACTCTGAATGGTTTCCGTAAAGTGTAACGTCACTAACAATACACGGCCATATTCGACAAAATAACCCTAACCCTAGTTAGTCATTACTGAGGCTTTTCTGACAACACTGAATTGAAGCAAGACACCCAACAAACATCAAGCTGCTTAGCTGCATCAACAATTATTACGTTTATTCCCAAAGGAACTCAAAATAACACATCATGCTTACTTGTAATAAAAACTTAGGGAAGCCATAAAAAGTGTTTTCTTACCCTTTGAACTTCTCTTTTGCGGACTACTGACCGTGTTGTCTCATTTGTCTTGTCTGCTTTTTGGCCAAAGATTGTGGGAACCGCATCTGGACTCAGCACTGGCGTGTACGGTATTCCTAATGCTGGTCCATCCGAATTGTTTGAGTGAAACAGTTTTCTTCAAAATGTTCCAAGCACACGAGCTGCGTAAAGCAGTGTTTGTTTACCCTCTTTCTGCATTGCTGTGGGGGTTGGACTGTCTACTACGGTAATTACGGTAGGCTAGCCTGGGGATGTCTTGACGAGGAAGTTTTCATGAATGAGTCGAGAGCATGCTAAGCATGCTAACAAGTTACAGTCCACAGAATGAAGCTGTCATGGCAGCACTACTTGTACCGGGGATATAAATATGAAAAGTTACCTCCCTGCATTCAATCACACAGGAATACATCAGCTGTTCACTCTTCCCTCGCTGCTTATCAGCGACATCAGTATTACCTTTCCCCAACACTTTTTTGTAAGAGAAATGGAATTTCAATTTTTTTTTCATATAAACTTTTAATAAAATAATCTCCAGCCCAAAGCAGCTTCAAGTCTTGCTCGCTATGCGGAGCTTCTGTGTCTTGTGCCCAAATGACGTAAGAGCACTGCCGGAAATGATCGAGGGGATTTTTCTGATTGGTTAAAATATTTTCAGTGGCAGCGTCCATGAAATCGTCCATTCTGCATAGAAACTTGACTTTTGGAGATGGATATCTTAGTTGTGTGAGCTCCTTATTTTCAATTATTCACATGAATTGTTAGTTTATATCATAATCTATCTTCGTAACTGTATTTTAAAAATGGGTTTTCCATCCATCCATTATCTGTAGCTGCTTATCTTGTACAGGGTCGCAGGCGAGCTGGAGCCTATCCCAGCTGACTATGGGTGAGAGGCGGGGTTCACCCTGGACAAGTCGCCAGGTCATTACAGGGCTGACACATAGACACAGACAACCATTCACACTCACATTCACACCTACGCTCAATTTAGACTAGTCACCAGTTAACCTAACCTGCATGTCTTTGGACATGTCTTTCCATCCTGGTGCCCTGTGTCTGGCTGGAGTCTCATCACATCGCTCCTGTGGAGGACGGCCCCATGTGGACAGTTGAAAGTCACACCTGGAGGACGCTCTGGACTCTTACAGTAATGCTTTTATGGCTGAGGACTACAGTTGACTTGCTAACTTTAGGACTGCAGTTGTCATGAACAGTTTTGCACTCAAGTTTCCATCAATGAAGAGTTTATAACATCAACGAAACTGACTTCAAATCAAATCAAATCAAGTTTATTTGTACAGCGCTTTTAACAATAAACATTGTCGCAAAGCAGCTTTACAGAATTTGAACGACTTAAAACATGAGCTAATTTTATCCCTAATCTATCCCCAATGAGCAAGCCTGTGGCGACGGTGGCAAGGAAAAACTCCCTCAGACGACATGAGGAAGAAACCTCGAGAGGAACCAGACTCAAAAGGGAACCCATCCTCATTTGGGCAACAACAGACAGCCTGACTATAACATTAACAGTTTTAACAGGTATAACCCTCAACTGTCCTCATGGGGCCGTCCTTCACAGGAGCGGGGCGATAAAACTCCGACCAGACACAGGGCACCAGGATGGATCAAGCAGGTCCGAGGGGCAGAAGAGGCCAGCATCTCAATCCCAGGATCAACATGTAACTCAGAGGGACAGATTGGGGGGGGGAGGGGGGGAGGGGGAGAGAGAGAGAAAGAAAACACGTTAATGTTTTCATGAATGACTTCATGTTAAAACTGTTAATGTTATAGTCATGCTGTCTGTTGTCACCCAAATGAGGATGGGTTCCCTTTTGAGTCTGGTTCCTCTCGAGGTTTCTTCCTCGTGTCGTCTGAGGGAGTTTTTCCTTGCCACCGTCGCCACAGGCTTCATCATTGGGGATAGATTAGGGATAAAATTAATTCATATTTTAAGTCATTCAAATTCTGTAAAGCTGCTTTGCGACAATGTTTATTGTTAAAAGCGCTATACAAATAAACTTGAGTTGACTGTGGGGGAAACCAGAACAAACCCACACAGACACAGGGAGAACATGCAAACTCCACACAGAAAAGCCCTCGCCGGCCACTGGGCTCGAACCCAGGACCTTCTTGCTGTGAGGTGACAGTGCTAACTGCTACATCACCGTGCTGCCTGAAATAGGTTTTCTTTTCTTTTAAAAATTTCTTGGAAATAAGTGACTTGTTCAGATCTCAGATCCTCGAGCAGTGCAGCTCCTGGTGGCCAATAGATCCTTGGAACTAATCCAGAACCTGTTATAAAAACTTGTGTTTAATCTTCCTAAATCCAGATTTCAGATATCTTTGAAATTTATTACTGATCATGCTGTAGGACACACAGTGTAAGTTCTCCATCATTAATGGTAGTCCAACTGTCCAGGACAACCAAATGTTTAGTCTGGACAAGTCAAATCCGAATCTCCCTGTCTGATGGGGGGAGTTGAATATTAGTTGAAAATCAGCATTTTTATAGAAATTATTCAACAGTTACATCAATAAAGTTCCAACAAAACTAGTTCAATCCCCTCAGTGATCCGGCCATGTTATTGTTTGCAAAATTCTGGGGAAGCCGAGTGCAGCAGGTGTGTGTGTAAAAATAACCACGTTGTAATATCTAATGATGGATTATTAGACTTCATCAAAATTGGAGAAATGGTGATCAAATACCTCAATAAAATAAATATCTGTGGTGAATCTTCATTTCATTTCATTCGGACATTCATTGTATTTTTCTTTTGTATGGTTCACATTAACCATCACAAATGCTGTAAAATATTTTGGGGGAATTTTACGACAGTGCTGAACTGACACACGGTTTGTTTTCATTTACAACATGATTCTGTCCCCCTCATCACGGCCAACTTGTTTTCTTACGGTTTAATTTCATCGAAAGAAAGTGAAAAAGATGACAATCCTAACTCTTAAAACTGCAGATCAGGTAATGGTTTAGAACAACACACACACACACACACACACACACACACACACACACACACACACCATAATGGGGCTTTGGATAGTTTTTGTTTATTGTTACAGTTAAAGTTTGATTTTTATTGAAAAATTATTCATCATTAAAGCGTAACGATGATCATAACTAGACCTGCTTTTTGATAAACTTTGTTAATCACTTTCCTTTCACTGAACCAGTAAATACATTGGAATAAAAAGGTTACAGTGAGGACGAGTGAAACATGTCACTGCTGCAGCGACTGGATTAAAGAGTTAATGACGAGCTCTGATCTTGTCAGATAATATGATGAAGATGTTCTAATGATAGTCATGTAATTAACTAAAATTACTACATCATCAATGAGATCAGCTTTTTCTCGGATAGTACTGATGATCAATAATAAACTCGACGTGCTTGGACACAGCACATGTTTGCTAATTAGCTAGCTTCACACCTCGAGGCTCTAATCCATCCTGTACTTCCTTCTATGCTGCATCTCTGATGTTGTTATAAAATTGTAATGAGATGTTCTTTCTGCTGCTGCAATTCAACGAATTATGTTTCTTTCTAATCCTGTGTTTTGTTTACGCTTCACAATCATTACTAATGTATTAAGATTTTAATACAACATGGACAGGTCTTTGTTTTTGGTCCTAAATCGTCACATTACACGATCTAACGCCACCAATTTCACCACAGAAATAAATACAGATGTGGGATTTTTGTTGCTTCAGGATGGAAATTAGGATGAAAAGCACTGGGCGAAGGAACAGCTGATCCTGTAGGTTTAAAAGCAAAACCAAATACAGAACATTCCCAAAACACACCTCAAGCCTTTTGAGCCTCGAGCATGACTCGACTCGACCCGGCACAGCACGAGGAAACCCGGAATCGTCTAGAGACTCATCTCTGTCCCCAACTGAACTCCTTCTGGTGATCTGAACATCTCTGTGTTTTTCTTCAACATGAATAAATGTGTGAGCTTTTGTTCATCTGTTTACTTCTGGATCAGTGTTGACTCCGGCTCCTGGTACTGCATTTGCTCGTTCTTAGCTTTAGACCCGAGACCAGCTGCACTAACGTCCTGTACAGACCCGCGTGATTTCCCAACAGGCCAATCAACACATCTGAACCTGTAACACAGAACATGTAAACCTTCTTCTTCTCATCAGTATCAGTGTTAGATGGTCAGAAAATAACTAACAGTACGTGAAAAAGGAATAGTAAATAAGGAAAACTAAATACAAACTATTGAAATAATTTTTTTTTCATCCTGACACCCTATAGGCCAATTGGCCTGTCAGTCTCTTACGAGGCTGTCTGCGTCTATCGAGAGCTCACACACACTTAATCTACTGCCAGCTTGCTAGGCCTTTCACAGCTTCACAACCATTCACACTCACTTTAGAGTCACCAGTTAACCTAACCTGCATGTCTTTGGACTGTGGGGGAAACCGGAACACCCGGAGGAAACCCACGCGGACACGGGGAGAACATGCAAACTCCACACAGAAAGGCCCTCACCGGCCCCGGGGCTCGAAC
Organism: Neoarius graeffei; assembly: GCF_027579695.1. Taxonomy (NCBI): domain Eukaryota; kingdom Metazoa; phylum Chordata; class Actinopteri; order Siluriformes; family Ariidae; genus Neoarius; species Neoarius graeffei. The sequence goes on from NC_083578.1 coordinate 2,540,420, forward strand.
CCAGGACCTTCTTGCTGTGAGGCGACAGCGCTAACCACTACACCACCGCGCCGCCCACCCCGAGAATGTTTATAATAATAATAATTATTATTATTTCCAACAGAAACACATGTGCCATTATTATCGGTTCCCCTGGGTTTAATACTCTGCAGCTCAGCTCTTCACCTGAAGAGGAGAGAGCACAAGAGAGGGTCGAGAACCCTGGATGATCTGGAGAGATTGTGTAAAGAGGAATGGGCTCAATGCCCTGCTCTGGATCTCCAACCTTATAAAATGCTAGAGGAGACACTCAGTGCTGTTTTACTGATGGGGGGGACAAAGTATTAAACACAGGGGTGCCAATAATAGTGGCACATGTCTCTTTGTTGAGAATAATGATTTCTTGGTGAGAGATTTGTTTTTGTTTTTCTCTGAATAAATTTATTTCGATTAATGGTTGGATTTTTTCTCATTTTTTTCAGTGTGAGATGAAGCGACTTCACCGACAGCTGGATTTTTTTTCCTAAACTTTTTTACTGATCTTTACAAGGGGTGCCAATAATTGTGGACGGAACTGTAAGGTGCGAATGTCTGACTGTAATCCCACTGCAGAGACAAGCGACTGGACAACTCTGTATCGAGGAGAACGCAGGATTCACAAACACAGGGTTCTTTCTTTCTTTCTTGTTGTCCAAAAACTCCCTTTCAATCGTCCTTTGGGTTTTTCGGGACGGGAGAAAACACACCACTGTAAATGGAAAAAGATCGAGCCGGATTTATAACATGAGATGAAAGAGAGCATCGTTACAAAACTCATCTCATCTCATTATCTGTAGCCACTTTATCCTGTTCTACAGGGTCGCAGGCGAGCTGGAGCCTATCCCAGCTGACTACGGGCGAAAGGCGGGGTTCACCCTGGACAAGTCGCCAGGTCATCACAGGGCTGACACATAGACACAGACAACCATTCACACTCACATTCACACCTACACTCAATTTAGAGTCACCAGTTAACCTAACCTGCATGTCTTTGGACTGTGGGGGAAACCGGAGCACCCGGAGGAAACCCACGCGGACACGGGGAGAACATGCAAACTCCGCACAGAAAGGCCCTCGCCGGCCACGGGGCTCAAACCCGGACCTTCTTGCTGTGAGGCGACAGCGCTAACCACTACACCACCGTGCCGCCTCGTTACAAAACTGAATCACTAAAATAATAATAATAATAATAAGAAGAAGAAGAACTCTATCTCGATTATCTTGTTTTCATAATCATTGGAAGCCAAAATCATAATTGAAGATTAATTGCGCAGCCTGAGTTGTTGTAACGATCTGAAAGTTGCCTTCTCGTTTCAGTCCGAATCATCTCTCAGCGCTGAGCTAAAGTGCCAATTATCCTGCCAGTGGAGTGAGAACGCCGGGGCGGGAAATGATTCTGAATTTGATTTATCCATTTAGACAAAACAATTTGTCTGTCAGACGCCTAAAACGTGTTATCCTTCCTTCCAAAACAAAAACATCCAGTACAAACGCTAAAGACTTTTCCATTTTGCTGCCATTTCCAAACTCGGTGTTAAGTGAGGAGAATGTAATTTGTTTTAGTGCATTAAACACAGCGCTCCCTTCGGGACGGACGGTGAGCGGAAAACGGCTCCCATTACAGCTGAGGACGAACGCTCTCGAGTCTCCAGTGATGAATGAAAATTCACTTTACGCTTTGCTCGTCTTCTTTTCCTCTCCATTTAGGGACACGGAGGAAAGAAAGAAAGAAAGAAAGAAAGAAAGAAAGAAAGAAAGAAAGAAAGAGGAGGAGTGAGATGAGAACCCATGAGCTGGATGGGCAGATCCGCCTGATAAACAGCACTGGACGTGTCATTTATCACGGAGAACTCCAGGGAACCCAGCGTCTCCAAACTAGTGGAGGAAGAAATAGCTACCTTTCTCACAAGGGCAGATAAAGGGAAAAATGGAGTGATAAAGAAATGTAAAGAATCAGGAAATCGTGACATTTATAGGAAGTCAGGTTCAGTTCTTATTTTTGGTGATGTGTTGACGGAGCGAGCGTCGGGACCGAATAAAGAACCGGAAACACTGAAGTGCTGTGTGGAATCGAAATCTACTGAAATCATTCACAGAAATTCAAAACATATCATAATTAAAAAAAAAAAAAATTAAAAGTCGTAACAAGATTTCAGTGCTGTAAATCCTGAGTTCTGGATTCTGATTGGTTAGTACGTGTTGATTAATTGTCACTCGTTGGTTTCTATAGTAACAGCTCATTCACGGCGACATGCACAGCGAGCTCCATCCTGATAATAAACTGATTTAATCAACAGAATGATCCACGTGGTGAAGTTTTCTCTCAGGAGAAATGTGTTTGTGTAACATTTCTGGAAGGAGTCTCCAGTGTCGGGGGTGAAGGTGAAAATTTTCGTAAAAGTTTTCCGACGTCTTCAGGACAGAGGAGTTTGCACTTCTTTGTGGTTTCTTGGAAACATGACAAGCTGTGATTTTTATCGTATTAAGGTCAGGAGAGAGAATAAAAAGATGCTCTTCAGGGAACGACTGTTTATCGCTGCTATAATGTCAGTGAGAACAGGAACTAACTTGTTTCACCGACGATAAATGTAACTGTAAACAGATAAAAATACTGTTTCTTTAGTAAGTATTAAATTGTACCTGTTGGTAAATTGCAGTGATATAAGAGGAATAAAACGCTGTAATCAGAAAATAATCCAGTTCCAGAGAAACTACACTGTAACTGCGCGATAATGAACTTCTTGGGGGCGTCTAAATAGATTGTTACACCGAAAAGTTTGTAACACTGAAATGGAGCCACTCATCGCACCAAACACTCACTCTTACGCAAAACAAGACCAACTGTGTTTAATTTATATTTAGGTTTAATTCACTGACGTATTTACGAAGGGCGGCACGGTGGTGTAGTGGTTAGCGCTGTCGCCTCACAGCAAGAAGGTCCGGGTTCGAGCCCCGTGGCTGGCGAGGGCCTTTCTGTGCGGAGTTTGCATGTTCTCCCCGTGTCCGCGTGGGTTTCCTCCGGGTGCTCCGGTTTCCCCCACAGTCCAAAGACATGCAGGTTAGGTTAACTGGTGACTCTAAATTGAGCGTAGGTGTGAATGTGAGTGTGAATGGTTGTCTGTGTCTATGTGTCAGCCCTGTGATGACCTGGCGACTTGTCCAGGGTGAACCCCGCCTTTCACCCGTAGTCAGCTGGGATAGGATCCAGCTCGCCTGCGACCCTGTAGAACAGGATAAAGCGGCTACAGATAATGAGATGAGATGAGATGAGATATTTATGAAGTAAAGGAAATAACTCACACTCACCGCCGTTTGCTTGATGATGTTGACTGCAGTTACAGACGACGTCTCAGAGCTCTTTTTTGCTTCTTTAAAAGTTGAAATGGAATTTTTCAGGATATTAAATTATTTAGACAAATTTGTTTCTCTCTCACCGCGCTTCAGACGCTCCAGGATGTGAAGTTTGTCTTACATTTATGCGTAGCCATGACAACAATGCTTACAGAGTAAAGACTCAAGTAAAACTGCTCTTACTTCATAAAATAAAATCCTTTAAAAGAAATATCTCACCAGTAAACACATTGAGCTAAAAGTCAGTCTGCATGTTGAATTTGTTCTGAACGGTATAACCACTAAAGTGATGAAAACAGACGGGACTATTTTTTGTCAGGGAGGCCGCCATAACTCCATCGTGCGTGATGTCATTTCCCGCGAGCGCAGCAGAGCTGTACTAGTGTCAGCGGGGTGAAGTGCTCTCTCAGGGACGGTTGAAGGCGGATGTAAGTGAAGAAGATCTTTATTATAAAGAAAAGTGGAAAAAGAAACGGGCAGGCGGATATATCATGAACGGTAAAACAGGCAACAGGCCGAGCGAGGCACAAACACAATATCGTAGATGGAAGCAGGGTTAAAAATGTTTTTTTTTTCATCTAGAACATTTTGTATTAATGTATAACAATGACATTTCATAACCCTGTAATTTCAAAATTTCCTGGCTAATCGCGTTAAGGGATTGTTTGAAGTCAGTGATCAACGTTCTGGATAATTGTTAGCGATCGACACTGAAGCGAGTCTCATGAAGCCTTCATTTTATGGCGTTAACACATTTTGTTAACTTGATTACAGACTTGATGACTTATTATTCATCTCTGGGGGAAGAGGCGCGCATGGCTCAGTGATGGGTTTTCAGACTCCGACTCATTGTGATTAAAGGTGGGGATGTGAACTTCGTTAGTTACCGTATAGTGAAAGTTCATAGTAAAAGAGTTTGTTGTAGCACAGTTGCAGTGTAGATACTCCACTTCCTTCTTGTCTTACAATGAGACAGACAGATAGACGCTTCCTGTAGGAGTGCTGTTGGGACGCGATCCACAAGGTTCCGCACAAAATGTTTCCTCTAGACTGAAAAAAGTAACCTATAGAATTTACCCAATAAATCTGAGGTAACAATTTGCATTGACTTGTTTGGGGTAGATTTAATTCCATTTATTGAGTATAAAACAACTGAAATAAAAAGCTATGAAATATTTAAAGGACCCATGGCATGGTGGTTTGTTGATGCTTTAAACGGGCTTGTGGAGGTTTCCGGATGTTATATCCGCAGCCTTTCTCGAAATGAACCTTCGGCACGTAGATATAGCCTCCTGGGAGAAAGCCTCATTTCAGCGCTTTTCCCAGTGCGTCGTTTTGCTAATGAGAAGCAGGAGGCGGGGAAGGGTAGAGGGTGGGGGCGGGCCATGGGGGGAGGGGGAGGGGCTTGACCAAGCTGCGGCCATGCTAGCTGTGTGTGAACAGTAGCAATGGCAATACTGATATTGATCTACATACTGACAGAAAATTATGGACACACAAAAATAAATATGAGAAATACATAACATAAGAAGAAATGACCACTAATCAGGTTCCTTCACAAGTCTAAATAAGGGAGTGGGAAAATGTGTGTACAACACTAGTAGTATAGTATAGTAGTATAGTGTTTGCGTGCACACACATACTCGCTGCTATCAGCGCCTGTAGCCACGCTGCTAAGACAAAACCCCGTTCTCCCTCGGACTCCTTTCGTAAACTCAACGTGACACAGAGAACAGAGAGTGAGAGTGTTCGGAGTGGTAGTTTACGAATGTATAATACCCTAGGCTTGAACACGCACTCCATAACCAAAGAGGATAGAAGCAGCAACTACAGCAACATAGCGCTTATCCAACAGAAGACATGCATTGCGGAGCAATAGTCAAACATAAGCTCATAAGTTCCAGTCAATTTCCAGACTAAACTCAGTTTAACAGAGCATGCTGCATGCTCTTTAGTTTTGTAGCGCAGATTACCTGGCTAACTGCAGGAAGCGGTTAGCTGCACAGCTAATGTAGCCATTGCAAGGCTAACGTGGCACTGATTTTAAAACACGGCAAAACGACCAGTTATACACTTACTTGTTCGGTGTTTGTTGCTGATGCGGCAGGGATGCTTGGTACGGACCCAGGCTTCAGTGACAGTTGATGTGCAAAACCTGCCCTGTACTGTCCCAAGTTGTGGAAACATTCCTCAGGAAAATGCTTCCGACAAACATACACCGTTTTAGGTAGACTCGACGGCGTATTATTGGAGTAAATAAAATTAAGCCACTGCGTCTTCAGGGGCTCTCCCGTCGGCAGTAAAAACAGACTCCTTTCTGTGTTGTCACATCCATGTACAGCGCAATTTCCATGTTTTGCTCGCTTAGGTGATGCCATGTTGTTGTGTCCTCTATGGTCTCCTCACTACAACTGGGCGGGCAATCCATACAGTGGGTGGGAATCCAGAGGGGGGGCGTGGGGATCATCTCCCTTGCTGACGTAGGGAAGGGAAGAGTTTATCAACGCGCCGTTTTGACGCGCCATTCTCAAATGTTGGGCATAGTTTGGTTTACACATTATGAAATTTCTAGCCACTGGGGTGACTTAAGAAGGTCAGAGGAACTCATTTTAACGTTAAAAAACCTCAGAAAGTGAAAATTTCATGCCATGGGACCTTTAAATAAATTGGGTAAAATTTACCTCACGTTTATGTATCTGTTCAACAGCTACTTTCTCACTGAAATTGGGTAAAATTATCTCTTGTTTGCTAGTAGGTAATACCTGATAATTACTAATCAAAGGTAATTAATATCACTTAGTAACCATTAGTTATTCGGAGAAGGTAAGATGTACCCCCCAAAAAAAAGACTTTCAGATGGTTCATCATCTCAATGTTTTTAATCCATAAAATCATCAAAAAAAAAAACCCACAGAATAAAGTGCAGAACAACAGCTTCACACAACACTTCAAGTAATGAACGTGTTTTATACCATAACTCACTAAACTAACCGCTTCAAATGTTGTTTCTGGATAATTGGCTAATGCAAACAACACTTTCAGAGGCCACTTATTCTATTTTAAAAGCCAAAAGCACACACACAAACTCTACAAGGTCGTTCCTGTGCATGTACAGTATCAAACATCTGGATAAGGATAGAACAGATGAACACCAACGTTCTTTAGTTTCTGTGCTTGCTCTCACTCTCACAGATAGGATGAGAATAAAAGAAACAAACAAATGGGAGGGAAAGAGGGTATAGAGGGAGAGATCACATTTTTTTCAGGCTACACTCAGTGGTATTGACCAGACTGGCCACTTTCTATTGGTTTTCCTTTTCTGTCAATCTGGGGAAATCCGAGAGCAATGGCGTGGGCTGAGAGAGGCTGCAACATACTTATGTACGGCATGTATCCATCTGTACATATATTCATATATTTCTGTGTCTGTGGGTGTGGATGGGTCTGTGTCTGTGTGTGGAGCAGAGGAGGGAAGAGAAGAAAAATAAAAAACGACACTCCATCACAACTCCATCTAGCTATGTCCGGACAAAAGATCCTCTTGGAACAAGAAGGGAAATGTGTGTCTATTGCAGGAGCTTATTTTTGAGGCTGTGGACCTTCTTCAGTAGTTCTGCCCCGTCAAGTTACAAAAAAAAGTTTTTGAAAAGCTTCAAATGTGTTCTTCAGCTGCTTCGGATATTCGAGGTTGAGGGCATATATCAGTCCCATCAGCAGTACACATGCCTTTGTTCGGCTTCCACGTCCTTCCATCACTTGGTTTCCCTCAGTCACAATAGACACATCTGATGGATCCTCCTCAGCCATGATACTGTGCATCACGATCACCTTCACCATTTTGTCTGTGTTGTCCTCACATTCCTACCGTACATTTAAAAAGAAACACATTTTTCATTTTATTTAAGATGCTGTTTCAATACATTTCAGTTTATCTTGTAGAGTAAAGGAGAGCAGAGGGGAGTGGACAGAAGACGAAAGGAGAAGGGGAGAAGAGGGGATACCGGAAGAGAGCCAAGGAGAGAAGAGAGGAAAAGAGAGGAGAGAAAAGGAGAAGAGAGGAGAGGAGAGGAAGACATGAGGATCCCTTGAGTTAATCAATCATCTGTTATCAATATGACGTACCTGGCAGTCATGGAAAAGGTCTTCTTGTCTTTGACCGAGGTAGTTAATGAGGCAGCAGACAACTACATCCCTTTTTTTCTCAATGCTCTGTGTCTGTACGGAGATACAGTTTAGTGAAAAGACTGTTAGTGGAGTGGGGAGTGATTTACATACACTAAGAACGAATTCCTTAAAAAATAAAACATTTTTTAACATTTCACAGATTGATGTTAAACTGTAGTTTGTTAAGTTGGTAAGGAGCTCAACTTTGTGCACAACAAAGCAATTGTTTACAAATTATTTCACTTTTAATTCACTTAAATCGATAATTACATATTTGTGAAAAAAGTAAAATAACATACGTTGTTTAAAGTGTCCAGCAGAAGGTGCATCTTGGAACCAGCAGCTCCTCCTTTGGCACGCATAAGCTGCAAAAGACCTGGGGCCTCATTTATAAAACTTTGCGCAGGATTTACGCCAGAAGATGGCGTGAGCATGAAACTCAGAACGTGCGTGCGCACAGAAATATTCTGATTTATAAAACTGTGCGCACGCACGTTCCACGCCAATTTCCCTTCATAAATCACAATCCACTCTAAATGTGCGGCACCTGTGCGTACCTCAAGACACACCCACAATTGCCTATAAATATGCAGCGAAACGCCCTTAATGAATATTGATATCTGTGGACAACATGCCCAAAACAGAAGGAAAGACAAAGAAGTGCAATTTCACCGACTGTGAAGTTGAAGTGCTAGTAGATGAAGTGGAGCAGCGTCGAGCTGTTTTGTTTGGAGGCCATAGTACGGGAGTTACAAATGCGAAAAAAACGTGTGAATGGCAGCATGTGGCCGATGCGGTCAATTCTGTAGCTTCACAAGGCCGTACTATGGCAGAGGTAAAAAAAAAAAAATGGTCCGATATAAAGGTGGACGCCAAGAAGAGGACTGCGGCACACCGCCAAAGCGTCCATGCAACGGGCGGGGGGAAGGGGGAGCCGGAGCTCACCCCACTGGATCAAAAACTGGCTGGCGTTATAGGGGAAACCCTCCTGAGGGGAGTTGTGCATGAGGAAGAGGGTGGCACCAATGCTGGGCCACATGAACCAGCCGAGGACTCGGGTATGTAATTTTTTTTGGGTTGTGTATCAAGGAACCACCTCACATTGCCCGTGTGCCCCCTTGTTTGAAATGGGTGTGAAATTAATTGAAATGAGTCTTCATCCAGAAAAAGTATTTTATTAACAAAAAAAATTCCCTCACAGTTGCTGGGTGTGCCAGTGAGGCCAGCAGTGTGTCGGCTGCGGCAGCGGAGGCCCCAAGGACGTCCACGGCCTCCGATGCATGTGCATCCATGCTGAAACCAGCCACCAGCGCCAGTATCCTAACAGATGCAGTGCTGCAGGTGCAGTGGGAACATGTGGATGCCGTCCGCGAGGTCGCCCGGGAGTTAAAAGAAATAAAAAATGAGTTGTCTGCATTAAATGCCAGCATTAAAGAATTTCTTAAAAAGTAATCATTTGTTTCCATACCTAATTATTTACAAGCGGCGCATCACCTCCTTGCACTGGCACACGGCTCCTGCGTTTGGGTGGAATGCCTGGGGATAGGGATCGGGGTCGAGATCAAGATTGACCTCTTCAGCTTGCAAAGGCACGTTTTGTAGCTGTGCGGCATTGTGCAGTACAGCACAGGCCCTAACAATCCTACAGACCTTTTCGGGTCTGTAACACAGCGCTCCCCCCGTGGCATCCAGACAACGCCATCTGCCCTTCAGGAGCCCGATGGTGCGCTCCACAACAGCGCACGCCTGGCTGTGGCGCAGGTTGTAAGTGGTCTCCTCAGGTGTTTGGGGGTTCATAAATGGCGTGAGCAGCCACCGTTTCAGCGGATACCCACTGTCACCTACAACATAACTGAATGAGTAAAGGGTTGAATATTTAGAAATGGTCTAAGAATGGTTACAAATACTTTCAGGATTTACGCATTAATCACCCGCACCCAGAAGCCAACCATCGCGCACAGCTCCAGCATCCAGTCTCCGCCCAACGCTGCTATGTCTCAATATAAATGAATCATGGGTTGAACCAGGCCACCGGGCGACAACATTTGTGAGGACCATGTCCACGTCACATATAACTTGGACATTGAGGGAATGAAAATGCTTCCTGTTAACAAAGGCAAATTCATTTTCACTCGGTGCCCTTATAGCAATATGAGTGCAGTCAGTAGCACCGATCACATTTGGGAAATCGGAATTTGCTGCAAATTGCACTTTTTTATTTGCCTGTTCACCCACCGTGTAAGGAAACTTGATGTAGTTTGGTGATAAACCAATTACACTTCCTAACACTTCTGGCAAAATGTGGCTGAAGGTTGGCTGCGATATCCCGGACCGGTCAGCCAGTTCTCGCTGAAAAGTGCCAGTGGCCAGAAAGCTGATGCAAGTCAGCACTTGCAGCGAGACTGGGATGGCGTGATTCCGGCGGGTACCTCTCTCCAACGCTGGGCCTAACTCAGCTATCTGGTGTAAAAGGACAGCTCGTGGCAATCTGAATCGGCTCATGAGCCACTCATCAGCATTGGCCAACAAATCTTGTTGGTCTCTGAAGACTCGCTCTCTCCTAATTCTTCCATTTGCCACATCCTCCAGCAATGCCAAATACGCCATAGTGCATCATAAGACCTACCACGGCAAATCCCTCTTATATACTATTTACAGACTAAGCAACCTAACAAGCAACATGTGTGATAGCCTAATGATCAATATTGAAAAATGACACAACATGCATGAAAGCCGTAAGTGGATAATTAACAAAACTTAGCCTACTGCTTATGTTGCAAAACCATACAATGTATAGCCTATCAATTTGTCTTTATTGCCTTAAATAAGATGTTATTTTTGACAAAATTAAGGATTATAAATGTTAAGTCAGTCACGTCTTTGATGCGCGATGTTATGTTTGTGTTAAACTTCGATTATTGAACCAATTTCGGATCGTTCTCCCCGTTTCCTCCTGAGGTCGCACTTTCCGTGTTTCCCTTTTTTTTGTGCGTACGCATGGGTCAGAGCTTGCGTGGAGGTGCGCACATTTTACCGTCAAGTTCACTTTTTATAAATACCGAAGCTTGCGTAGAACGTGGCGTACGAATTCTTTTATGCGTACACATCGTTTATAAATGAGGCCCCTGGTGTGGACTCATCAAGCTTCAGCATGAATGTCTCCTCCAAGGAAACTGTCGTGATACGTCTGAACTCTTCCTTGATCTAATAAGTAAAAGGACAAAAAATGAAATTTTAAATGACGGACCAGATCTCAAAGTAATCACATGAATGTTTCTTGGTGGGAAGGAAAAATGATCAGACATTCTCACCTGAGCCTCAGTGAATAGGTAATGCTGGCCACCTTTCTTTAAACTCCCCCACAGAGGGGCTGAGGCTGGCCACGTCAACTCTTCGGCTAGAGAAGGTTTTATTCATTTTATCTGCAATTATCTTTGCATTGTTTTTCTTTGTTATTTCACTAAATAATTCAAGCCTCTCTTTCTCCAGTGTCGCTTGGCTTTCGCCAGTAGGGTGCGGAGGGAGGTCATTAACCTCCGCTTTTTTGGGCTTTTTTACATTTTTTGATGGCACTGCATCAGCTGGATGCTTCCTTTTTAAGGTGTTGATTTCAATTTCCGGGTAAGAATATTTTCGAGATCTTAGCTTGGCACGGTAATTGTGCATCTTGTTTTTTATGCGCTGCTGCCAGCCATATAAGCCCGCAAATGAGCTCAGCTCGCAAACACATTTCATTGCAAACCCTACTTACCGGCAGTTCTGCGTTTTATATTGGGATCAGTTATGTTTGCTTCACAATGCAGCGATTTGTCCGGACAGTTAACAGGCGGCACCAGCGACAGATTCAAACTTTCGTTTCAAGTAATGGCACGTTACACAGATGCACGCTGAATACAAGTGAAGTGTAATATCTCATCATTTCGTAAATTACCATTTGCATTCACGCTATTATACACAGCAGCCCTATGTAAACAGCTTACCTTCACTTCTGCGGTTCGATGTCAGCCGGAGAGAGGAAGATGGCGGTCCGAGAGTTCCCTGTCCCGCTCACTCAAACGCACGGTCTGACGCATGCGCAATTTGGAGCACAGGACTCGCAGCTTTGGGGTATATTTTACCGTATTTTTCCATGTAACGGTTGTTACTGTTAACGAATAGGTAGCATGTGTATAATTTACCCATTACTTTATAATTCCTTGGCTGACTGCAATAATTGAGTAAATTTTATCTGGTTTGCATAGATTATATTTATCAATCTGTGGTTGGTTGAAGAGAGCAACTGGACTTGCTTGAAGATTCTTGAAAACGTTTCGCCTCTCATCCGAAAGGCTTCCTCAGTTCTGTCTGACTAATAGGGAGTATCCAGTATTTATCCTCTCATGGATCATCATAGAATCCGAATCAGAATGCTGACGGCTGCATTGTAGGCGGCCGATAAAAGATGTCTTAGACACCCACCTCTGTTCAGTGATGGTCATTCCAGGTTGACAAAAATGAACGATCCTCTCTGGCTAAGATGTCTGCCAGTTTTCTGGAAGTCCTCTCATACTCCCGCACCAGTCGAAGGGATCTTCAAGCACGTCCAGTTGCTCTCTTCTACCAACCACAGATTACTATGTACCTGGATGACTGAGTATCTTCACAGATATGTTTCTACGCACTTTGGGATGAGATCCCTTCACTGGTGCGGGAGTATGAGAGGACTTCCAGAAAACTGGCAGACATCTTAGCCAGAGAGGATCGTTCATTTTTGTCAACCTGGAACGACCATCACTGAACAGAGGTGGGGGTCTAAGACATCTTTGATCAGCCACCCACAATGCAGCCATCAGCATTCTGATTCGGATTCTATGATGATCCATAAGAGGATAAATACCGGATACTCTCTATTAGTCAGACAGAACTGAGGAAGCCTTTAGGATGAGAGGCGAAACGTTTTCAAGAATCTTCAAGCAAGTCCAGTTGCTCTCTTCAACCAGTCACAGATTACTATGTACCTGGATGACTGAGTATCTTCACAGATTATATTTACCACTCTCCAAAATCACTTCTTACAGTGTAGAGAGACAAAGCAAAGAAATGTTTATGGCTCTAGAATTAAACAAGTGTCAAAGAACTGGAATTGGATCCTGACACCTGCTTATACATGTCCACAATTTCTCCAGGGGTTGAGCTTCTTCCTCTCCTAAACACACGCTTAGGGGAAAAAAAATTTTTCCTGAATAAAACCAGAGCTATGTTCAGCCCTGAGAAACTCTTATTCTAGAAGATCTTGTTCTATTTTATTGTATTATATAAAAAAAAAAAACCTTTACGATATAACACTGATGACAAACGTGTTCTTGAATGTCTTCAGCTGTTGCAGTCACCAAACTGCAGTGGACGCAGTTGTTGAGGACGTTAGTAGGATCCATTGTCGCTGCTGATTGGGTAACACCTCGGACACACCCACCAGGTAAGAGAAAACGTAGCTCAAAGCTTGTTGCACAATGTTTTGCAATGTTTTGAGGAAAAATATGGTTCAACCTGGAAAGCGCAGCAGAACAGTGTTGACTGTTTACTGAGCGTTCCCCAGTCTGACAGGGACTCACTCTGTCCGCGGACCTTACAGAGGACTTTTATCAAATCACAGAAATCAAAGAACCTTTAAGGGTTTGAGTTTGAAGTCTGATTTGTGTTTTCTTTCATTCTTTGTTTTTTTCACCTCTGTTTTGCTGCTGAATTTTGTTTGAATTGTTGATGAGCACATAATAGTTTTCTATATTATCTCATCTCATCTCATTATCTGTAGCCGCTTTATCCTGTTCTACAGGGTCGCAGGCGAGCTGGATCCTATCCCAGCTGACTACGGGTGAAAGGCGGGGTTCACCCTGGACAAGTCGCCAGGTCATCACAGGGCTGACACATAGACACAGACAACCATTCACACTCACATTCACACCTACGCTCAATTTAGAGTCACCAGTTAACCTAACCTGCATGTCTTTGGACTGTGGGGGAAACCGGATCACCCGGAGGAAACCCACGCGGACACGGGGAGAACATGCAAACTCCGCACAGAAAGGCCCTCGCCGGCCACAGGGCTCGAACCCGGACCTTCTTGCTGTGAGGCGACAGCGCTAACCACTACACCACTGTGCCGCCCTATTATTATTATTATTATTATTATTATTATTATTATTATATTTTAAAAATTTTATTAATTTTTAAAAATATATATTCTTTCCACAATTGTTTTAAAATGTTTATTTTCAATAAAATTAAATTTTATTTCAATATTTAATTTTCTTTTTATTTTATTTCCTTCTTTATTTATTTATTTACTTTTCAGCAGGGTTTTTTTTATTTGTTTTTAACATTTTTTAAAATATCAAACTCCATACAGTTGTCTGTCCTCTGACAAAGGTTCAAGGTGGCATTTTAATGAAACACTGGCTGGGGCAGCACTGTGTCACATTACCGTATGAAGTCATGTTCTTTACTTTTATGAAATGATTCTTGTTAACGGACCAAAGTGAGAAGATGAACAAGATGGAGAATGTGATCACCCAGGAGGCTGCTGATCATCTCAAACCCTCCTGACTCGGATCTAAATGGCGAGAGGGATGACAGCAGAACCCTCCAGAGAAGTAGATGAAAAAGTGGACTAATAAGGAAGTCCATCTCACACTATTTCCCCCACACACTCTCCTGAGACAGCCAGAACTGCAGCATGGTGCTGAGAACCCGGTCCCACTGCGCACAGCGGCTCAGCACTCTCCCCAGCTTGATCCATCTCTCTGTCTGTCTTTCTGTCTTTTCACTCCATTCATGCTCTATATATATATATACACCACACTCCTCACTCCTCCAAGGCTGAACCTTTTTATCCGGTTCTGTTCACGCTCCACCTCTGGCCGTTTCTGCAGCCTGAATAAGAATCAAAAAGGATTTCCTGAGTCTTAGCATTTTTTCTTTCTTCTGTCTGGTTCTTTGATGCCCCTGCTTTGGTAAGAAGAAAATATCCTTACAGCAATGACATTAAAAAAAGATTGGGTTGTTCAAAGTCAGTGACTTAAGTTCAAAAGCTACATGAATGTTTCCACGGAGAAAGTTCCTGGTGTTCAGAGTCGGGTGACGCACGCCCCTGACTGGATCATCACCTGCATGATTTCTAACATCACCTTCAGTCCTCCCGAGAAGTCAGCTGTAAAAATGCAGACTTTCTTTTTTAGCTCTCAAGTACATTATTATTCATTATTATGGAACAGAAAAGCAATTACTGTTTGGTGAGAGTTAAAATAAATCAAATAGAATGGTGATGTATTGCTGTATGAAAGTGTTTAGTTGTAATAATCACGTTCATCCCTGCAAAACAACACCCAAAACAGACTCGTTATTCAGCAGTGTGTGAAACAGCACAGAACATCCTGTTATTTTTCATCCTCGGTCCACTCCTTGTGAAGCTCTCCCAAGTTCTTGAATCAACTTTTCTTGACGATCCTCTCAAGGCTGCGCTCATCCCTGTTGCTTGTGCACCTTTTCCAGCCAGCCTTTTCAGCAATGACCCTCTGTGACTTACCCTCCCTGTGGAGGGGGTCGATAATCGTCTTCTGGATGACTGTCGAGTCAGCAGTGTTCCCCATGATTGTGGTTGCGTGGACTGAACGAGACCCAGAGATACAGTGTTTATACTGTTTCACTCAAACTCCAAATGAAATATTCTCATATTCTGAGGGTTTTTTTTTGCGCTGTCGGCCATAACTATCAAAATTAAAATAGAAAAATGCTTGAAATATTTTAGTTTAGGTTTAATGAGTCTAGAATATGTTAAATTTTTATTTTCTTAAAAGGCTGATGTTAAATATTGAACCTTTTCATGATATTATAATTGTTTAAGATACACTCGTAGACATTAAATTGAGTTAATAAAGGTTGTAATGGAATAAAATCCCTTCTTGTGTACTTTATCAGGACAACATTATTAATGAACAATTATTCACTCAGCCTGAGGTGGAAAATTGTTTTAGTATAAATACACGGGTGATTACTTCAACACAAAATCATATTAAAAATCGTTTATTTCAAACTTCAAAACCTTCATGTAAATGTAATAACTTTGTAGCGCAGACTTGTGTCACTGATCAACACTGAGTCACATGAAATACTTTGTTTTGAAATCGATAAAATAAATCCCAACCCCACTTTCCCTTTGAATAGTTTTAGACCAAACTTCGGAGCATCTTTAGTGCTTTTCGGAACAGCATTTTCTTTCATCATCTGTAATTGATCTGTAATGTAGCTGAATTGTCTTGGCCAGCCCTAAGGGTCCCATCTGCATCTCCACTCGCTCTGATCTATAATTCCAGCTGTCTCATTGCTGAGGAGTGTGCTCCCATCACCCAATCAAGCATCCAGCCAGAGCAGGTCATGATATTTTTTAACCATATTAACATGCCATTGTGGCGGCACGGTGGTGTAGTGGTTAGCGCTGTCGCCTCACAGCAAGAAGGTCCTGGGTTCGAGCCCCGTGGCCGGCGAGGGCCTTTCTGTGCGGAGTTTGCATGTTCTCCCCGTGTCCGCGTGGGTTTCCTCCGGGTGCTCCGGTTTCCCCCACAGTCCAAAGACATGCAGGTTAGGTTAACTGGTGACTCTAAATTGAGCGTAGGTGTGAATGTGAGTGTGAATGGTTGTCTGTGTCTATGTGTCAGCCCTGTGATGACCTGGCGACTTGTCCAGGGTGAACCCCGCCTTTCACCCGTAGTCAGCTGGGATAGGATCCAACTCGCCTGCGACCCTGTAGAAGGATAAAGCGGCTAGAGATAATGAGATGAACATGCCATTGTTGTGTATTATGCCTGATGTCAGGACTCTCGTCTCTGCAAGCCTATCACGCAGATTTAATACTTGTTATTTTTAGACATTGACACCTGTTGCATACACTTATTCAGGTGACATTGGGCATACCTAACAACCTGTGTTTTCTATCCCTCTCTCCCCCTCCCCCCCAAATCTGTCCCTCTGAGTTACATGTCGGTCC
Organism: Neoarius graeffei; assembly: GCF_027579695.1. Classification (NCBI taxonomy): domain Eukaryota; kingdom Metazoa; phylum Chordata; class Actinopteri; order Siluriformes; family Ariidae; genus Neoarius; species Neoarius graeffei. Next base: position 2,556,972 of record NC_083578.1, read on the forward strand.
TGAGATCGAGATGCTGAACCTCTTCTGCTCCTCGGACCTGCCTGATCCATCCTGGTGCCCTGTGTCTGGTTGGAGTCTCATCACATCGCTCCTGTGGAGGACGGCCCCATGAGGACAGTTGAAAGTCACACCTGGAGGACGCTCTGGACTCTTACAGTAATGCTTTTACGGCTGAGGACTACAGCTGACTTGCTAACTTTAGGACTGCAGTTGTCATGAACAGTTTTGCACTCAAGTTTCCATCAATGAAGAGTTTATAACATCAACGAAACTGACTTCATGTTAAAACTGTTAATATTATAGTCAGGCTGTCTGTTGTTGCCCAAATGAGGATGGGTTCCCTTTTGAGTCTGGTTCCTCTCGAGGTTTCTTCCTCGTGTCGTCTGAGGGAGTTTTTCCTTGCCACCGTCACCACAGGCTTCATCATTGGGGATAGATTAGGGATAAAATTAGCTCATGTTTTAAGTCGTTCAAATTCTGTAAAGCTGCTTTGCGACAATGGTTATTGTTAAAAGCGCGATACAAATAAACTTGAATTGGCTTGACTTAATTCTTCCTCACTTACGGTGACGAAGTGATTGGACGCCATTTTGACGAGTCGCTCGAGGCGATTATCGAGAAATAGTCCGAATCTCTCGACCAATCAATATGTGCGATTTTTGATAATCACCTGCGTATTCATACTAAAATATAATGTATTATTCTATCCACATTCACTGGATATGAGTGATCGCACACTCTGATTGGCTACTCTACTACTCGGATATCAGCTCATATACCATGAGTAGAGAAAAACAAACTGGCGGAACGTATCAGGTCAGACAGATCACTTTCAAATAATTAGTTTTCTTTTGTTTCAGACATGTAAAAGCTTTTTACCTTTACCTGACATGTTTCGACGGTGTAACTTCCGTCTTCATCAGAGGGTCACCCGGATGTTGGTGTGTGACGTGCCTTTATAATCAGCTGATGTTATGGAGGTGTGGCCTCCCTGTCAATATTGACAGGTCGGTCACGCCTCCCGCTGTCAGCGTTGCCCCCTCAGGATGGCGCTCCAGGTGTGGGAGAGCATGTACGCCCCCTCATCCCTGTTTATTGTTCTTGGGCTACGCTTTCTGATTTCTATTGACTCCTTAATCCAACGGTGGTATCTGTTGTTCTCTTGCTGTATGATCTGAGCATTGTCCCAGTCCATTATATGATTTTCCCTTCTGCAGTGGTCCGTTATTGCTGATTTCAGGTTCTCTTGCATAGCTTTTTCTTTTATTGCTCTTGTTTGTCTCTGTTCTGTTTCTTTTTCACATTCCTTTTTATGTTCCTTTTTTCGTGTACTAAAACTCCTTCCTGTCTCCCCAATGTTTTATTGCATGACAGGCATGGTATTTCATATATGACATTACATTTACTGTGTTGGTCGATTTTGTCCTTCGGGTGAACTAGTAGCTGTCGTAGTTTGGTGTGTGGTTTCACGGGTGTTTGTATGTTGTTTTTTCATGGCTCTTTGGATTTGTTCTGTAACTCCTCTGACATACGGTAGAGTCACTACTGCTTTACTTTCCTGTTTTTGGGTTGTCTGTTTTCTTCCTTTTTTCTGTGTCTTTTCTTTTGTTTTCACTTGTTGTGCGCCTTTGTGTATGGCCCATGGTGGATATTGACATGTGATCAGAGCTTGCCGTATGTGTTGTTCTTCTGTTGCGCATCCTGTGGGATCGGTTATGATTGCTGCACGTTCGTAGAGAGTTCTGACAACTGACAGTTTGTGTGCGATGGGGTGTTTGGACGTCCAGAGCAGATATTGATCAGTGTGCGTCGGTTTTCTGTAGATTGTTATTTTGATGTCTCCGTCATCTGTATGGTGAATTTTTATGTCCAAAAACGCTATTGATTTTTCTGTTTCCTCTTCGTGCGTGAATTTTATGTTGCCGGTGTCGTCTATAGAGTTGAGGTAATCTGTCAATTGTTGGGTGCATCCGACTTTCACTTTCTCCAGGATGTCATCTACATACCTCCTCCATAATGTGGGCCTGCATTCTTCTGGGGCAGATGTAATAGCCTCTCTTTCAAGGTGTTCCATGAAGAAGCCGCACATTATGGCGGAGAGTGGGTCCCCCATCGCAAACCCCTACTTCTGCCTGTATATTGTTCCGTGGAACTGGAAGTATGTGGATGTGGCAATGAAATTGAGCAGTTGACTGATGTCTTCTACTGATAACTGTGTGCGTTTCTTGAGAGTCTTGTCTGTTTTGAGGCGCTGTTGTACGATTTTCAGTGTAGCTTCCACCAGGGTTTTTGTGAATAGGGAGACAACGTCGTGTGATATTAATATTTTGTCCTTCTCCACTTTTATCTTACTGAGTTGTTCTGCTAGTTGTTTTGAATTTTTGCAATGTTGTTCTGTTTGACCCAATAGTGGTTTGATTATCTCCGCAAGCGCTTTAGACAGGTTGTAAGTGACTGATCCGATGCTGTCCACAATCGGACGTAACGGTGCTCCTGGTTTATGTATTTTTGGTGTGCCATAGATCCGGGGGGTTATGCTGGCTGTGGGTATTAAATTGTTGTATGCCTGTTTTTCAATTTTGTTGGCTTCCAATAAAGGCTTCAGTAAAGCTTTTAGTTTTTTCTTTTTGTCCTTTGTGGGGTCTTTCTTGAGGATCTCATATGTGGTGGTGTCTGCCAACATACTGTTCATTTGGTTTTCATATTGTGCCGTATCCATTATGACTATTGTTCTGCCTTTGTCTGCGGGTAAAATCATGATGTTTTTATTCTTGGCCAAACTTCTTATTGCTTTTTCTTCTTGCTTTGATATGTTGCTTGGTGGTAGTTTTGCTGATTTCAGTATTCCTGCTATTTTATTGCGTAATTCTGCTTTATGTCCCTGGTCCTGTATTTTTGACAATATTGACAGGGAGGCCACACCTCCGTAACATCAGCTGATTATAAAGGCACGTCACACACCGACATCCAGGTGACCCTCTGATGAAGACGGAAGTTACACCGTCGAAACATGTCAGATAAAGGTAAAAGCTTTTACATGTCTGAAACAAAAGAAAACTAATTATTTGATTTAAGAAGAAGACATAATGAACGTAATATATTTATTCAGATCACTTTGTTATCAAGTATTTAAAATAAACAGAAATAGCTAAAAGAATATCGTTTTGTTTTTTCCCCTCAGTATCTCCTGTTCTACACTCCAGCCCAGTCGGGGGCAGTAATGCACCTTTAAGTTGGCTTGCCAAACACAAAAAAAATACAAAAAAAAAAGTATTTTTTAAATATTACTTTTTTTAAAAAAGTATTTTTTAAATATTACTAAATACTTTTTTAAAAAAGTATTTTTTAAGAATTATTATTATCACATTTTTCACAAATTGCTCCTGTCATTTCACCGCTTTGTTTACATTCTAAGCGGAAATGATTTTATCGGATGTTTTGTATGAAGTTTTCATTTACCAAATTTGCAAAAAAATAAAAATGCTCCATTTCTCAAAATCCAGTGAATGTGGAGAGAATAAAACAGTTATTCCACTTAATCTCGTTGTACATGGATTATAGACAACTCGGTGCTACACGCCTCGTCACCTATCAGCTCATGTACAACTCGATTTCAGGAAATAACTGTTAAATATATAACATATGATATTAGTTGAGGCGGCACGGTGGTGTAGTGGTTAGCGCTGTCACCTCACAGCAAGAAGGTCCGGGTTCGAGCCCCGTGGCTGGCAAGGGCCTTTCTGTGCGGAGTTTGCATGTTCTCCCCGTGTCCGCGTGGGTTTCCTCCGGGTGCTCCGGTTTCCCCCACAGTCCAAAGACATGCAGGTTAGGTTAACTGGTGACTCTAAATTGAGCGTAGGTGTGAATGTGAGTGTGAATGGTTGTCTGTGTCTATGTGTCAGCCCTGTGATGACCTGGCGACTTGTCCAGGGTGAACCCCGCCTTTCGCCCGTAGTCAGCTGGGATAGGCTCCAGCTCGCCTGCGACCCTGTAGAAGGATAAAGTGGCTACAGATAATGAGATGAGATATTAGTTGATTGATTGATTGATTGATTGATTGATATTGGTGTATTTATGTATTTAATATTGGTTTTGATGTTCCATAATGTTTTGTCGTGTATTTACAGCCCAAACCCAAATCTGTAAATTTCCATGTGACATATTGTGGTAACATTGTGGTAAGCGTCAGATTGTGGTGCTGGATTTAACACTGACCCTCACTCACGCCAAAGAAAAATGTGCATCAGAATCACGTACAGCTGCAGAATAAGGTGAATAACAGAACCAGATGCCCCTCTGTTTTAGATGAGCTCTGCTCCGACACGCGCCACTCCCACAGAACTCCTGAACAGCGCTGAAGTCTGAACCCTGATGTGAAGTTTGATTGAATTCTCTGCAGTTCTCTCGTCCTTGTTCTCCTCCATCCTGATTAAAATCAGTTCTTGGTAGTGAGCTCAGACTTTCTGGACCCTGGTGTACGAGTTAGAAGGAGTGTGGCCATCGTATCGCAGTCTGGTCTTGGTGGAGACTTCTCTAATGGAGGAGTGAAGTGCAGATGCCCACACTCGCGGTCAGCGTAATCGTGTTTCATTGCGAAACATTAGCGCTCCGTGGAGATTACACAGTGAGGAGGCCATTAAACTGTCAGCAGCTTATCGATTTAAAGGACAGAGCCAACAGGAAGGCAATGTGTGAACGTCTGACACTGTGGAACCAAGACATGAGAGCTCGCTCAGAACGGGAACAAGATGTCCACTTAGGCAGGAGGGGTGATTTTACAGGCTATTGCATATCCCGCTCATGAATTATTAATGATGTTTTGGTTGGAGGAGTTGAAATTGGGTTGATAATCTCAAAGGCACATGAGAAACATCAGTACGTTTTAAAGCCTTTCTCTTCACTCAATACGCTCCGATCCTTCAGATGTTTGTTGCCAAAGCAACTGGAAGGTCCTTGAAGAGCCATAAGCATTGTTCTGTGCTGAAAACATGAATACAAATTTTCAGAAAAGAGAAGTGTGTTTTGCGCGGACTGAAATTCGATTCAGAGTTAAACAACCAATTAAAGCGTCGTGCTGCAGAGTCACAGCGCTGGTAATGGTTCAGACTCTCACAGGAGAATTTGGGAAAACTGGATTTTATTTTTTTGGAAAGCACCAATGGAGGAAATGTGAAACAGGTTCTTTAGTTCAGGATCCATGTTTATTTTTCAGTCCAGAATCAGAGACTGGATTTGGTGAAACGTTGTCATTTTTAATTGGAGCAGTACAACTGATTTAAACTTAGATTAGACTTGGATTAGAAACGAGTATACTAGAGGGACAGGATGTGTAGGACGACTTACAGTGGTGCTTGAAAGTTTGTGAACCCTTTAGAATTTTCCATATTTCTGCATAAATATGAGCTAAAACATCATCAGATTTTCACACAAGTCCTAAAAGTAGATCAAGAGAACCCAGTTAAACAAATGAGACAAAAATATTACACTTGGTCATTTATTTATTGAGGAAAATGATCCAATGTTACATATCTGTGAGTGGCAAAAGTATGTGAACCTCTAGGATTAGCAGTTAATTTGAAGGTGAAATTAGAGTCAGGTGTTTTCAATCAATGGGATGACAATCAGGTGTGAGTGGGCACCCTGTTTTATTTAAAGAACAGGGATCTATCAAAGTCTGATCTTCACAACACATGTTTGTGGAAGTGTATCATGGCACGAACAAAGGAGATTTCTGAGGACCTCAGAAAAAGCGTTGTTGATGCTCATCAGGCTGGAAAAGGTTACAAAACCATCTCTAAAGAGTTTGGACTCCACCAATGCACAGTCAGACAGATTGTGTACAAATGGAGGAAATTCAAGACCATTGTTACCATCCCCTGGAGTGGTCGACCAACAAAGATCACTCCAAGAGCAAGGCGTGTAATAGTCAGCGAGGTCACAAAGGACCCCAGGGTAACTTCTAAGCAACTGAAGGCCTCTCTCACATTGGCTAATGTTAATGTTCATGAGTCCACTGTCAGGAGAACACTGAACAACAATGGTGTGCATGGCAGGGTTGCAAGGAGAAAGCCACTGCTCTCCAAAAAGAACATTGCTGCTCATCTGCAGTTTGCTAAAGATCATGTGGACAAGCCAGAAGGCTATTGGAAAAATGTTTTGTGGATGGATGAGACCAAAATAGAACTTTTTGGTTTAAATGAGAAGCGTTATGTTTGGAGAAAGGAAAACACTGCATTCCAGCATAAGAACCTTATCCCATCTGTGAAACATGGTGGTGGTAGTATCATGGTTTGGCCCTGTTTTGCTGCATCTGGGCCAGGACGGCTTGCCATCATTGATGGAACAATGAACTCTGAATTATACCAGCAAATTCTAAAGGAAAATATCAGGACATCTGTCCATGAACTTAATCTCAAGAGAAGGTGGGTCATGCAGCAAGACAATGACCCTAAGCACACAAGTCGTTCAACCAAAGAATGGTTAAAGAAGAATAAAGTGAATGTTTTGGAATGGCCAAGTCCTGACCTTAATCCAATGGAAATGTTGTGGAAGGACCTGAAGCGAGCAGTTCATGTGAGGAAACACACCAACATCCCAGAGTTGAAGCTGTTCTGTACGGAGGAACGGGCTAAAATTCCTCCAAGCCGGTGTGCAGGACTGATCAACAGTTACCGCAAACGTTTAGTTGCAGTTATTGCTGCACAAGGGGGTCACACCAGATACTGAAAGCAAAGGTTCACATACTTTTGCCACTCACAGATATGTAATATTGGATCATTTTCCTCAATAAATAAATGACCAAGTATAATATTTTGTCTCATTTGTTTAACTGGGTTCTCTTTATCTATTTTTAGGACTTGTGTGAAAATCTGATGATGTTTTAGGTCATAATTATGCAGAAATCTAGAAAATTCTAAAGGGTTCACAAACTTTCAAGCACCACTGTAGAGATAAAGAGAGAGAGGTGAGATTGAGATTGATTGGACGCGTACAGAGGAGAGATCCAGGGTTTATTGGGAAAAGAACACTGGAGATGGAGTTGTCAGGTAGAAGGAAAAGAGGAAGAGCAAAGATGAGATTTATGGATGTGGTGAAGGAGAACATGAGGATGGTTGGTGGAGAGAAAAAAAGATATGGAGGACAGGAGGAGATGGGGGGGGTCATTATCTACTCTGGTGACCCCTAACAGGAACAACTGAAAGAAGACATAGAAGAAGAAAGAGGAGGAGAAGAAGAAGAAAAAGGAAGAGAGGGAGAAGGAGGATGAGAAGAAGAAGAGAAGGAGGAGGAGGACAAGAAGAAGGAGGAGAAGAAGAAGAGAAGAAGAAGAAGGGGGAGGAGAGGAGGAGAAGGAGGAGGAGGAAGAGAAGAAGAAGAAGATGAAGGAGGAAGAGGAGGAGGAGGAGGAGGAGAAGAAGGATGAGAAGAAGAAGAGGAGGAGGGAGAATGAGGATGAGAAGAAGAGAAGAAGGATGAGAAGAAGAAAAGAAGAAGAAGGAGGAGGAGGAGAAGAAGAAGAGGAGAAGGAGGAGGAGGAGGAGGAGGAGGAGAAGAAGGAGGAAGAGAAGAAGAAGATGAAGGAGGAAGAGGAGGAGGAGAAGAAGGATGAGGAGGAGAAGAAGGAGGAAGAGAAGAAGTAGATGAAGGAGGAAGAGGAGGAGGAGAAGAAGGATGAGGAGGAGAAGAAGGAGGAAGAGAAGAAGAAGATGAAAGAGGAAGTGGAGGAGGAGGAGAAGAAGAAGGATGAGAAGAAGAAGAGGAGGAGGGGAGAATAAGGAGGAGGAGAAGGAGGAAGAGAAGAAGAAGATGGAAGAGGAGGAGGATGAGAAGGATGAGAAGAAGAAGAGGAGGAGGAGGAGGAGGAGGGGAGAATAAGGAGGAGAAGAAGAAGAAGAAGAAGAGAAGGAGGAGGAGGAGAGACTTCATAAATCGATCAGAAACAGAGCATCAAGTCATACAAGTAACTATGAACAGCATCATCAGTCACCTCACACACACACACACACACACACACTCCCCTCAGGTCAGATCAGCTCACACACACACACACACACACACGGGCGCTCGCTGGGTGTTTGGTGCTGTAATGGACGGGAGCAGGAGTCACTTTGACATTTTCGCTGACTCTCTTTATTTGTTCTAATCCACGATTCCCAGGAAGCTGATTACAGCGGATCTAATTAAAGCTGACCAATTAAACCCACCACGTAATCTGCATTCTGATTGGTCAGATTAATTCTCTCCAACAGCAGCTCTAACACGAGTGCAGGTTTATATTAATACACGTGTTCTAATAGGTTACGGTTCCTATAGTAACAGCTCGTTGACAGGGGCGTGTCCAGCAGACACAACACTGATCATAAACCGATTAGAAAATGTGTACGTGTCAATATGGTGAAGTTTTATTACAGAAATCAGACAAGCTGCGTTTTTTAATTTTTTTGAAGCGAGGGAACGTGTGAAGGTGAAGGAACGATTGTTTATAGCTGCAATAAACAGGAACTACAGCGTGTTGTTTCATGGAACATTAACTGTAACGATAAACGGATAAAAATTACAATCTGTCGTTTTGTCATAATTTGTTTTAATTGTGATTCAAGAGGAAAGAAAAACTGTTTGCATGCTGTGATAGGAAAACTTCAGAGATGATGATGAAGATGATGAAGAAGAAGATGATGATGATGGTGATGATGATGATGATGATGATGATGGTGGTGATGGTGGTGAAGGTGATGATGTTTGAGCACACAGGGTAAAGTACAGTGTTGAGAATATTCCTGCTGAAGTTAATCACAGTGTTCAGGGCCCAGGGCAGTGACGGGGCAGTGTTGAGGCAGTAAAAGGGCAGTGAGGGGGCAGTGAGGGGGCAGATGTCGGGGCAGTAATGGGGCAGTGAGGGGACAGATGTCGGGGCAGTGAGGGGGCAGTGACAGGGCAGATGTCGGGGCAGTGAGGGGGCAGATGTCAGGGCAGTGACGGGGCAGATGTCGGGGCAGTGAGGGGGCAGATGTCAGGGCAGTGAGGGGGCAGATGTCAGGGCAGTGAGGGGGCAGTGAGGGGGCAGATGTCGGGGCAGTGAGGGGGCAGTGATGGGGCAGATGTCGGGGCAGTGATGGGGCAGATGTTGGGGCAGTGTCAGGGCAGTGAGGGGGCAGTGAGGGGGCAGATGTCGGGGCAGTGAAGGGGGCAGTGGCGAGGCAGATGTTGGGGCAGTGAGGGGGCAGATATCAGGGCAGTGAGGGGGCAGTGATGAGGCAGATGTCAGGGCAGTGAGGGGGCAGATGTCGGTGCAGTGACGGTGCAATGACAGGGTAGATGTCGGAGCAGTGAGGGGGCAGTGATGGGGCAGATGTCGGAGCAGTGAGGGGGCAGTGATGGGGCAGATGTTGGGGCCGTGACAGGGCAGTGACGGGGTAGATGTCGGGGCAGTGAGGGGGCAGTGATGGGGCAGATGTCGGAGCAGTGAGGGGGCAGTGATGGGGCAGATATCAGAGCAATGAGAGGGCAGTGATGAGGCAGAATGTTGGAGCAGTGAGGGGGCAGTGATGGGGCAGATGTCGGGGCAGTGACAGGGCAGTGACGGGGTAGATGTCGGAGCAGTGAGGGGGCAGTGATGGGGCAGATATCAGAGCAATGAGAGGGCAGTGATGAGGCAGATGTCGGAGCAGTGAGGGGGCAGTGATGGGGCAGATGTCGGGGCAGTGACAGGGCAGTGACGGGGTAGATGTCGGAGCAGTGAGGGGGCAGTGATGGGGCAGATGTTGGGGCAGTGACAGGGCAGTGACGGGGTAGATGTCGGAGCAGTGAGGGGGCAGTGATGGGGCAGATGTCGGGGCAGTGACAGGGCAGTGACGGGGTAGATGTCGGAGCAGTGAGGGGGCAGTGATGGGGCAGATATCAGAGCAATGAGAGGGCAGTGATGAGGCAGATGTCAGAGCAGTGAGGGGGCAGTGATGGGGCAGATGTCGGGGCAGTGACAGGGCAGTGATGGGGCAGATGTTGACCTCGTTAAAGTCCTAATCTGAGCTGCAGGCGTCTGTGACATTAAACAGGAGCGAGTTATAAACTGTACATCATCAAACGCTGATATTATTGAGTGATTATTAAAGGAGAATAGCTGTGTGTGTATTATAAGGTGTATAAGAGGTAGAGATTGAGCTGATGTGTGTGTGTGTGTGTGTGTGTGTGTGTTATGAGGTAGAGAGTGAGATGATATAGTTCAGGAGTAATAATGAATTCAGTCATACAGTATCACTGTCTTCAACATCACACACTCCATCTGGACATAACAGAGATGTTAAACACGTGTGTATTACTTGCTGATGGAACAGACGGCGATCTTGAGCTAATTGGAGTTTCTCCAAATGCACTTAACAGAAGCTGTACGCTCTCATCGTTATAAAGTGGCAGATCCAAGAAGCAGATGCTCTCCAGATTGTTTTTGTGATAAACTGTGATCAATGGCATCAAGCGAAGTTCAGGAAATGATTCTGATATAAAGTCATTATCCTTATCTGGTTATTCAGGACTTCCTGCGCCGTGAGTCATTACTCATTTACACTCACAGACTCATCGAGTCATTCTGAGCTAAATGCCTTTTTTTTAAAAAATTCTTTGAAAACATGGACGTGTTTAACGCCTTCACATCACGCTGTGAATCCTCTCACATGAGTTCAGAGAAATGGATTTGTAAAAAATTGGATCTTGTGTAATATTCGGCTGTTCAGACTCACTACATATGATCGGATCCCAATCAGATTTGGGCTGACAGTCTGAATCTAATGTAGCCTAATACAGATATTTAGTCGCTGCCTAAAAGTGGAGCTCCTGATGAGTTTATGAGCAAAATATTTCCAAGGGCACAAAATCCCCCTGAATAGAATAATAATATTACAGCACCATGAATGAACCATCAAATTGTGTCGTGTCGTGTTTTTCACCTCAATAAATCACTGCATTGTCTTGTGACAGTGAGACCAATAATGAGAGATGCATCACAGTTACGATACATATTTATTCCTTTCTTTGACGCCGTATGCCACGTGCCAGAAACAACACCAGCGCATTTATTATGGTGTGACTCTGCTGGGTGCCTGGGGGACAGCAGTGAACCAGCGCTTTCACTTTACACCACTACTGTAGAGTTACCATCCAATATCACACTCCATACACCACACAGCTGTCTGGTTTCATCTCTCACATACACACAGCAGCATTAGGACTAATCCCCATGCACCTGTTCCTGATTAGAGCTCAATCACAGCACAGACATTTATATAAGGACTCTGAGTAACACACAGACTTTGTGAAAGCCGTGTATTTTGTGTCACTTTTCTGGTTTTGATCCTGTTTGTGTGTTTGGACTGTGAGTATTGTATCCCTCTGATGTCCTGTCTGGGCCTCACTCCATCTCTGCCTGGTTTTGTCTCCATTTTGGATCTGTTCGCAAGTGTGTTTTCAATAAAACTCTTCCTGCACTTACATCTGTCTATCACCCTTACACCACAAAAACTGTCACCTGTCCAACCAGTGAGTGGACTAATAAACCTGTTTTAACTCATTTTATGTGAAACTGTCGTGAATATTTTCTGTAAAGTGTGTAAGTAAATAATCCCACATTATTTTTAAAAAATAAGCGCTGGATAAAAACCCATCTATCTGATGGAAATAAAGATTGAGATTTCATTGTCTGGTGTTCAGATGTTTATGAGAGACGTTGTCTTGCAGTTGGGTCCCCTGTAGGGGGACACGCTCATCGTTTGTTGTTCGTATGGTCAAAGCCATCAAAAATGTGGTCATTTCTTTACCATATTGTCTTCAGTATAGAGCTCCGCTATAAACCTGTGATTTGCAGCTGCACCCCTGAGAAATATAAATACAGTATACAAAGCCATCACTTTTTAGTTGTAATGAAAGTGCAGTTTCTTTTGTTTCTTCCTCACACAGTGAGACGTGAAAATTCTCTGAGAGAAACTTTAAAGTGAGAGTGAAGATGCTCCGGGCTGTGAGATATGCTTTTACATTATTCAGTTGTTTATCTCAAAACACAGGAGAGTTAAACATATGCTCTGTGTGCAGATACACACACAATTTTAAATGGTTTATTTTCTTCCAGGTGGAGTGTGTGATGTGGGAGTGGAATCCAGCAGACAGTGATGCTCACACACACACACACACACACACACACACACACACACACACACACACATCAGCTCAATCTCTACCTCTTATACACCTTATAATACACACACAGTTATTCTCCTTTAATAATCACTCAATAATATCAGCGTTTGATGATGTACAGTTTATAACTCGCTCCTGTTTAATGTCACAGACGCCTGCAGCTCAGATTAGGACTTTAATGAGGCCGACATCTGCCCCATCACTGCCCCGTCACTGCTCTGACATCTGCCCCATCACTGCCCCCTCACTGCTCCGACATCTGCCCCGTCACTGCCCCCTCACTGCTCTGACATCTGCCCCGTCACTGCCCCCTCACTGCCCTGTCACTGCCCCCTCACTGCTCCAACATCTGCCCCGTCACTGCCCCCTCACTGCTCTGACATCTGCCCCATCACTGCCCCCTCACTGCCCTGTCACTGCCCCCTCACTGCTCCAACATCTGCCCCGTCACTGCCCCCTCACTGCTCCAACATCTACCCCGTCACTGCCCTGTCACTGTCCCCTCACTGCCCCATCACTGCCCCCTCACTGCTCCGACATCTGCCCCGTCACTGCCCCCTCACTGCTCCAACATCTGCCCCATCACTGCCCCGTCACTGCCCTGTCACTGCCCCCTCACTGCTCCAACATCTGCCCTGTCACTGCCCCCTCACTGCTCCAACATCTGCCCTGTCACTGCCCCCTCACTGCTCCAACATCTGCCCCATCACTGCCCCGTCACTGCCCTGTCACTGCCCCCTCACTGCTCTGACATCTGCCCCATCACTGCCCCGTCACTGCCCCATCACTGCCCTGTCACTGTCCCCTCACTGCTCTGACATCTGCCCTGTCACTGTCCCCTCACTGCTCTGACATCTGCCCCGTCACTGCCCCCTCACTGCCCCATCACTGCTCCGACATCTGCCCCATCACTGCCCTGTCACTGTCCCCTCACTGCTCTGACATCTGCCCCGTCACTGCCCCCTCACTGCCCCATCACTGCCCCCTCACTGCTCCAACATCTACCCCATCACTGCCCTGTCACTGTCCCCTCACTGCTCCAACATCTACCCCATCACTGCCCTGTCACTGTCCCCTCACTGCTCTGACATCTGCCCCATCACTGCCCCCTCACTGCCCTGTCACTGTCCCCTCACTGCTCTGACATCTGCCCCATCACTGTCCCATCACTGCCCCCTCACTGCCCCATCACTGCTCCGACATCTGCCCCATCACTGCCCCGTCACTGCCCCCTCACTGCCCCATCACTGCCCTGTCACTGTCCCCTCACTGCTCTGACATCTGCCCCATCACTGCCCCCTCACTGCCCCGTCACTGCCCCAACATCTGCCCCGTCACTGCTTCCTCACTGCCCCCTCACTGCCCCAACATCTGCCCCGTCACTGCCCTGGGTCCTGATCACTGAGATTAACTTCAACAGGAATATTCTCAACACTGTACTTCACTCTGTGTGCTCAAACATCTTCATCACCTTCATCTTCATCTTCATCATCAACATCTTCTTCTAGATCATCACCATCATCATCATCACCATCATTATTATCATCATCGGCGATGTTCTATCAGCAAAGAGCTTCTTAAACTATTTAATAAAAATAGTTTTATAAATAAATAAATAAATAAATAAATAAAGTTGTTTGTTTCCCCACAGACTCTGCTCCAGTTCAGATTCATTCATTACTGATTATAAACGCTCTTTGTAAAATTAAGAACTCGTTATTTGAAGTGTACATATGAGGAAACAGGATGCTGTTGGAGTAAGGAGTTTTGTTCTGAATGGTAATGTGTGTGTGTGTGTGTGTGTGTGTGTGTATAAACACCGCGTCCATTGAGTTTACTTTCTGTGCTGAACTCTGTGTGTGTTTACAGCGGGACAGAGGGACGACCTCCTGCATGCCTGTCCCACAGAGAAACACACAAACAACAGGGAACAGGAAGCTGACATTTATCCACAAAACGCTGCTGCAGATCACGTTAATAAAATCAAATGGAACAGTAACCGCTTTCTCAGCACAGATACTTGTGTTTGCTGTTAAATGCTACTAAATAACAAAACATAAAATTTACAGCAGAGCTCCATATTGAAGAAAGTATGGTCATGCACTGATCTGATTTTTTGATGGATTTTGTGACTGTATGTATCACAAACATATTCGCCTACAGGGAACCCGACTGCAAGGCAACGTCTCTCATAAACATCTGAACACCAGGCAATGAAATCTCAATCTTTATTTCCATCAGATAGATGGGTTTTTATCCAGCGCTTATTTTTTAAAAATAATGTGGGATTATTTACTTACACACTTTACAGAAAATATTCACAACAGTTTCACATAAAATGAGTTAAAACAGGTTTATTAGTCCACTCACTGGTTGGACAGGTGACAGTTTTTGTGGTGTAAGGGTGATAGACAGATGTAAGTGCAGGAAGAGTTTTATTGAAAACACACTTGCGAACAGATCCAAAACGGAGACAAAACCAGGCAGAGATGGAGTGAGGCCCAGACAGGATATCAGAGGGATACAATACTCACAGTCCAAACACACAAACAGGATCAAAACCAGAAAAGTGACACAAAATACACGGCTTTCACAAAGTATGTGTGTTACTCAGAGTCCTTATATAAATGTCTGTGCTGTGATTGAGCTCTAATCAGGAACAGGTGCATGGGGATTAGTCCTAATGCTGCTGTGTGTATGTGAGAGATGAAACCAGACAGCTGTGTGGCGTATGGAGTGTGATATTGGATGGTGACTCTACAGTAGTGGTGTAAAGCGAAAGCGCTGGTTCACTGCTGTCCCCCAGGCACCCAGCAGAGTCTCACCATAATAAATGCGCTGGTGTTGTTTCTGGCGCGTGGCATGCGGCGTCAAAGAAAGGAATAAATATGTATCATAATTGTGATGTGTCTGCCATTATTGGTCTCACTGTCACAAGACAATGCAGTGATTTATTGAGGTAAAAAACACGACACAACACAATTCGATGGTTCATTTATGGTGCTGTAATATTATTATTCTATTCAGGGGGATTTTGTGCCCTTGGAAATATTTTGCACATAAACTTATAGAGGAGCTCCACTATATATATATATATATATATATATATATATATATATATATATATATATATATATATATATATTCCATGATAGATAGTTACTTGGCTTATTGATCAAATGCTTCTAAACACTGCAGTAATGCTAATGAGGAATGTTAATCATCACATTCGCAAACGTAACACTGACTTAGCATTCAGCTACTTTCTATTAGTAACAAAAATAATTTTAACATAACTATTTTATCATGTTGTAGCTAATTATTATGCTATAGAGTTTGATAAAATGCTACTCACTGTAGTCAGCTATTAAAATGATCTCATAATTTAATTACTTTTTTTTTCTCATGAGGAAAATATCGACATGGAAAATGAAGACAGGGTCTACACAAGACAAGATGCACAAGTCATTTTGCTTAAAAGTTATTTTCTTTAGTGAAAAGTGAATCATGACCGAGATTCACTCCTGTGTCATTCAGTGAGTCAGTCACTGAATCAGTGAATCATTCAGTCATGACCAAGATTCACTCCTCTGATGTTCAGCGAATCAGTTTTTGATTCAAGGAATCGTTTTGGTCATGACTGAGATTCGATCCCCATTGATTCGGAGAGTCAGTGTTTGAATCAGTGAGTCATGAGTGAAATTCTCTTCTCTATCATTCAGTGAATCAGTAAGTTCAGTGACTCTCCTTCAGGCTTTCAATATAGTAAAAATAACACAAAAATTCCAGAAATTTTCTGATGACTCTGCAGTGGTTGGCCGTATTGCCGGTGGTGATGAGAGCGAGTACAGGACGGTGGTGGACAACTTGGTCACGTGGAGCAGGAAGAACCACCTACAGCTCAATGTGTCAAAGACGAAAGAACTGGTGGTCGATCTGAAGAGAATCAGGGCTCGGGTGAACCCTGTTAACATCCAAGGGGTCAGTGTGGATGTGGTGGAGGAATATAAGTACCTGGGGATGTACTTGGATAATAAACTGGACTGGTCCAAAAACGTGGGCACTGTACACAAAAAGGGCTGGAGCCGTCTCTATTTTCTGAGACAGCCGAGGTCCTTCAACATCTGCCGAATGATGCTGCGGATGTTCTATGAGTCTGTGGTGGCCAGCGCCATCCTGTACGCTGTCGTCTGCTGGGGCAGCGGCTTGAGGGTGAAGGACACTAACAGACTCAATAAGATCATCAGGAAGGCCGGCCATGTTGTATACGTGGAACTGGACTCTCTGACAGTGGTGTTGGAGAAGAGGACACTGTCCAAAATAAAAACAACCTTAGACTGTCCTTCCCACCCTCTACATGAGGAGCTGATCAGCCACAGGAGCGCGTTCAGTAAACGGCTGATTCTTCCATGCTGAACAACTGAGAGACCCAGGAAATCATTCCTACCTGCTGCAGTCAAGCTGCACAACGCCACTGTATAACTGTGCTACACTGTCTTACCATGCGTCCTTCACTCAGGTGCAATATACACTACCGTTCAAAAGTTTGGGGTCACTTTGAAATGTCGTTATTTTTGAAAGAAAAGCACTGTTCTTTTCAATGAAGATCACTTTAAACTAATCAGAAATCCACTCTATACATTGCTAATGTGGTAAATGACTATTCTAGCTGCAAATGTCTGGTTTTTGGTGCAATATCTCCATAGGTGTATAGAGGCCCATTTCCAGCAACTCTCACTCCAGTGTTCTAATGGTACAATGTGTTTGCTCATTGCCTCAGAAGGCTAATGGATGATTAGAAAACCCTTGTACAATCATGTTAGCACAGCTGAAAACAGTTGAGCTCTTTAGAGAAGCTATAAAACTGACCTTCCTTTGAGCAGATTGAGTTTCTGGAGCATCACATTTGTGGGGTCGATTAAATGCTCAAAATGGCCAGAAAAATGTCTCGACTATATTTTCTATTCATTTTACAACTTATGGTGGGAAATAAAAGTGTGACTTTTCATGGAAAACACAAAATTGTCTGGGTGACCCCAAACTTTTGAACTGAACAAATCCGTGAACGAATCATTTAGCTGAACTGAAACGACTGAGGTTGTTGAAAAGAGTCAAAAGTTTCAGGTCTAACACGAAGCAAATTAATTGACTCCTATTTGGAGTGAGAGTGTGAACAGTGTGAACAGGTATATTGATTTACTATTCGGTATTAATTATAGAACCATGCTGTCAGCTTCTTTAGGCCCCCCTCTAAAAAAAAGAAAAGAAAAAAAGATCTATGCAGCAGAGAAGACCAAGACTTAACCACAAATGCTTTTACGCTTTGAAAGCATGACTACACAATGCTGCTGTGTGCCAGACGTGAGATAAATTATTCATGTAATACACAGATTTTTTTTTTCTCCGTTCCACCATGTTCATGTAAACGACTCGGCGTAATTCCAGGGTGAAACCAGCACGATGAGGAAACTATAATTATTATCGGTCTATTGAAACTGCACTCGCTGCTTCCCCTGGAGGCCGTGGAGTATTCAAATCACAGCCAAATTAACAGAAAAAAACACTGGCTGGAGGAGAACGTTGGAGAGAAGAACATCTCTTATTCACAGAAGGTCAGCAGACCTCAGGATAACGCCACTGAAAATCAACAGTGTTCAGCTGCAGAAAGATTGGTCTGAGAGCTCAGAGGAAGTGGAGAGAGAGGAATAAAAAAAAAACCCTGAATGATTATATAATACAGTGCATTAATGTGCTGCTAGGTTTAGCTAATTGATCTTGTGGTGAGAGAGAATGCTATTTAAGAGAAAAAAGACACTCAGGCTGATAAAAATGGATCTGTGAGTAATCCTGTCTTCGTTTAAATGTTTTCCAGAACACCATTACCGCTGATGGATGAGGTAGAAGGGTGCCAAAACTTTGTGCAAGGCAACAGATGAATTGCATTCAATAACTGCACACCTATAAAGTGCCCAATATGGTAAAAAAAAAAAAAAGAAAGCAATACATACGGTATATACACACACAAGGTGTAAAACAGAACCAGATGTTAACAGTAATCAATCAAGGGGCGTGGCCAGAGCACAGCTGGAACCGGAAGTGAAGTAAAGCAGGAAGTAAGTTTATAAATTCAAATAATATTTCCTAACACAAAAAAGTTTACTCATATCTTTTATAGTAGTGGCGTTAGCTTCTTTCGAACCTAAACACCATGGATTTTTTGTTTTATTGTTAGAATTAACTTGTTAGCTAGCTAAGTAGAACTAGCATGTTTTTTTTCACTAGTGGTGTGAAATCTCCCAATATCTATAAACCAAGAACAGTTTTGTTGCTTAAATTTGGTTCTTCAAAAGCTCGCTGTCTACTTAGGTAGCCGGCTAGTCAGAAACTTTTTAGACAGACTCTTCCTTGGTAACCAGCATTTATTCATTTGTTTTCATGGTTTTTCCTGCAGAGGTGTTAAACTAGAAAACTGCTTAAAAATATGTAGCTTCATTAGGTGTATAACCCATAAACTGTTTTTATGGCTAGCATTTGCTTCTTAGCTGGGTACGTAGCTGTCTGGCTAATTAGCTTTAGCTCAAAACCATCTTTCATCTCATCTCATTATCTGTAGCCGCTTTATCCTTCTACAGGGTCACAGGCAAGCTGGAGCCTATCCCAGCTGACTATGGGCGAAAAGCGGGGTACACCCTGGACAAGTCGCCAGGTCATCACAGGGCTGACACATAGACACAGATAACCATTCACACTCACATTCACACCTACGCTCAATTTAGAGTCACCAGTTAACCTAACCTGCATGTCTTTGGACTGTGGGGGAAACCGGAGCACCCGGAGGAAACCCACGCGGACACGGGGAGAACATGCAAACTCCACACAGAAAGGCCCTCGCCGGCCCCGGGGCTCGAACCCAGGACCTTCTTGCTGTGAGGCGACAGCGCTAACCACTACACCACCGTGCCGCCCCACCATCTTTCATAATTAGCATTAATTAGCATGTTTGTTTGTTGGTTTGTTTAGTAGGACTGGCATTAAAATAAAGACTGGCCTAAAGGCCCGGTCCTACAATACCGATAAATAAATGGGTCCCCTGCAGCTGATGTGGTCGGCGCTCACACCAGCCCGATAATGATCCCTATAGCCCAGGCCTGGGTTCATCCATATCAGTGAGATTGCTTCTGGAGCCATTTTTCCAGGCCTGAACCTGATCCAATAAAACATTTGACCAATCAGATCATTGGTTCCATGTGACGTTATCTGAGCATGTGATATTTCCCCGGGCATAAATGCAGGTAAGATATTTTAATTATGAACTTCGGCAGTCCAAACATTTAATTGTTTTAGATTTCTTAATTTTTTATCCATGATGCATCAGGGCAGCACGGTGGTGTAGTGGTCATCACTGTCGCCTCACAGCAAGAAGGTCCGGGTTCGAGCCCCGTGGCCGGCGAGGGCCTTTCTGTGCGGAGTTTGCATGTTCTCCCCGTGTCTGCGTGGGTTTCCTCCGGGTGCTCCGGTTTCCCCCACAGTCCAAATACATGCAGGTTAGGTTAACTGGTGACTCTAAATTGAGCGTAGGTGTGAATGTGAGTGTGAATGGTTGTCTGTGTCTATGTGTCAGCCCTGTGATGACCTGGCGACTTGTCCAGGGTGAACCCCGCCTTTCGCCCGTAGTCAGCTGGGATCGGCTCCAGCTCGCCTGCGACCCTGTAGAACAGGATAAAGCGGCTACAGATAATGAGATGAGATGATGCATCATCCGTATGAAATCGGTAACCAATCTGTAATACACTGAAACGTCCATGACCAATCCTTAAATTATTAGCATCTGTACACTGCAAAAAAAAAACCTGAAAACTGAATTTGAGGAGAAAATTGCTTGCTGCATGGACAGATAATTTTACTTGACAAGACATCTTGGAATAAGTTGGTTACAGTCTAGAACTAGTTTTAATAATCTCAGAGTTGGTGTCTTGTTTTCTTCTAACAGGAAATGTGAGATCATGTCAACTATATTCAAGATATCCTACCTTGTAAAGATACCATTTTTTGCAGTGTGATGAATCCGTATTAAAATCTGTAACCACTCCATATTTTGTATCTTTTTTAAATTATACAGGGGGCTGCAAAAGTAGGCATACAGTAAGGATTATACGCGAACAACAGCAGTAGGACGACTTCTACTTTCAGCAGGATGGGGTGCCATTAGCCTGGGCCCGCCCATCCTAAGCGTGACGCAACACGAGGGCCTGTTCTGAGCTTAGTCTGGCCAGGCAGGCTATCTACAGCATTTCCAAGCTCCCGAAAAATCGGTGTAAGAGACCCTACGTGTGGGTGGAGCACAGAGGACGGCAGGACAGAGATCAGGTTTTATAAATGGCTTTATTGCCACACTTTTCAGTATAACAATGACATTCACAGACACACAACCGGCGTCTGGTTCAGGGCTGAGCTCCTTCTGCTCTCGCTCTCCCTCCTGATATAGGGCGCAGTCACTGGGAAGACACACAAACAGGTTAATTGCTCTCAGGTGACATGATTCTGCCACTTACCTTCCCTGACTCCGCCCTCCTGTCACAGACCGGCGCTTGACCACGCCCCCGCTGCCACATACCCCCACCGCCCGACTCAGGCCGGGTGGCCGTCCGGCCTGCAGCCGACTCCCCCCCCCCCTTGACGGGAGAGGAAGTCCGCCACGACCATCTGCGCCCCCGGCCTGTGGACCACCTTGAAATTAAAGGGTTGGAGCGCCAGATACCAACGGGTGATCCGCGCGTTGGCATCTTTCATGCGGTGGAGCCACTGGAGGGGCGCGTGGTCCGAACAGAGGGTGAAAGGGCGCCCCAGCAGGTAGTACCGGAGGGCAAGAACCGCCCACTTGATGGCCAGACACTCTTTCTCTATGGTGCTGTAGCGCCCCTCACGCACCGACAGCTTCCTGCTGATATACAGGACAGGGCGGTCCTCCCCCTCCACCTCCTGGGACAAAACCGCCCCCAGCCCTCTGTCCGACGCATCGGTCTGCAACATAAAAGGGAGAGAAAAGTCAGGGGAGTGTAGAAGTGGCCCCCCACACAGTGCAGCCTTTACCTCTGAGAAAGCCCGCTGGCACTGCTCCGTCCACTGGACCGGATCTGGTGCCCCCTTTTTAGTGAGATCAGTCAGCGGGCTGGTGACGTCCGAATAATTAGGTATAAACCTGCGATAATAGCCAGCCAGCCCCAGGAACTGTCTCACCCCCTTTTTGGTCTTGGGCCTCGGGCAGGCCGCAATTGCTGCCGTCTTATTAATTTGGGGACGCACCTGCCTGTTGCCCAAGTGGAAGCCCAGATACCATACTTCCACCCGCCCAATCGCACACTTCTTTGGGTTGGCTGTGAGCCCCGCTCGCCTCAGCGACCTAAGGACGGCCCTCAGATGTTCGAGGTGCCGCTGCCAGTCATTGCTATAGATGATTATGTCATCTAAATATGCTGCCGCATATGTGGCGTGAGGGCGGAGGACTCTGTCCATCAGCCGCTGAAACGTTGCGGGGGCCCCAAACAGCCCAAACGGAAGGGTGACGAATTGGTGTAAACCAAACGGTGTGGAAAAGGCCGTTTTTTCTCGGGATAGTGGAGTCAAGGGGATCTGCCAATATCCCTTCGTTAAATCCAGTGTCGAATAAAAGCGAGCAGTGCCGAGTCGATCGAGCAACTCATCAATACGAGGCATTGGGTACGCGTCGAATTTAGACACCGCGTTGACTTTTCTATAGTCCACACAGAACCGGACCGACCCGTCGGCCTTGGGTACCAAGACCACCGGGCTGCTCCAGTCACTGTAGGACTCCTCGACGATGCCCATTTCGAGCATGGTCTGAAGTTCTTCCCGAACCACCTTTTTTTTGTGTTCAGGTAGCCTGTAAGGGCGGCTACGCACTACCACCCCCGGGGGCGTCTCTATGTGGTGCTCTATGAGGTTAGTGCGACCGGGCAGGGGCGAGAACACATCCGAAAACTCGGTCTGCAACTGGGCGACCTCCGTGAGTTGGGTCGGGGAGAGGTGGTCTCCACAGGGGACCGGAGAGGTACGTGATGCCAATGTCCCTTTTTGAACCTCCGGCCCCAGCTCCGCCTTCTCTGGAACTACCGACACCAACGCCACGGGGACCTCCTCGTTCCAGAGTTTAAGCAGGTTGAGGTGGTAAATCTGTAGCGCCCCACCCCTGTCCGTTCGCCTCACCTCATAGTCGACGTCCCCGACTCGCCGTGTGACCTCAAAGGGTCCTTGCCACTTGGCGATCAATTTGGAGCTCGACGTGGGCAACAGTACGAGTACCTTATCTCCCGGAGTGAACTCTCTAAGGCGCGTACCCTTGTTGTACAGGCGGGCTTGCCGTTCCTGGGCCTGCCGCAAATTCTCCTGAGTTAGGTGGGTGAGCGTGTGGAGTTTTGCGCGCAGGTCCATAACGTACTGAATTTCGTTCTTACTTTGTGAAGGTCCCTCCTCCCAATTTTCCCGCAGCACGTCCAGGATGCCGCGCGGCTTACGCCCATATAATAATTCAAACGGGGAGAACCCCATGGAGGCTTGGGGGACCTCTCGCACTGAGAACAGCAAGGGTTCGAGCCACTTATCCCAGTTACGTGCGTCCTCACTTACGAATTTTTTAATAATATTTTTGAGGGTGCGGTTGAATCGTTCCACTAAACCGTCCGTTTGTGGGTGATACACGCTGGTGCGGATCGGCTTAATCCCCAATAACCCATACAGTTCGCGCAGTGTTCGTGACATAAACGTAGTGCCTTGATCAGTCAGAATCTCTTTCGGGATTCCAACTCGGGAGATGACGCGGAAGAGTGCCTCTGCAATACTGCGTGCTGAGATATTGCGCAGAGGCACTGCTTCCGGGTATCGCGTTGCATAGTCCACCAGAACTAATATAAAGCGGTACCCTCGTGCTGACCGATCTAATGGCCCGACGAGATCCATCCCAATTCTCTCAAACGGGGTCTCGATTAACGGTAGAGGGCGCAAAGGCGCTTTTGGAATGGCCGCTGGGTTTACTAACTGGCATTCGCGGCATGCCGTACACCACCTACGGACATCGCCGCGAATCCCCGGCCAATAGAAACGGGCCATTATTCGGGCTAGTGTTTTATCCTGCCCTAAGTGTCCAGCCATGGGATTAAAGTGAGCCGCCTGGAATACCAATTCCCGGCGGCTCTTCGGAATTAAAAGCTGCGTGACTCGCTCTTTCGTTTGAGTGTCCTGCGTCACTCGGTATAATCTATCCTTCATAATCGCGAAGTAGGGGAAGGACGCGGTGGCGTTCGGCTGGAGCGTTTGACCATCGATTACTCTCACTTGGTCAAACGCATGCCGCAGAGTCTCGTCTCGCGACTGCTCTAATGGGAAATCCGCGAGGGATTCCCCAATAGAGAGAGGAGGAGCCGGCGGCTCCTCACTCTGACGCGGAGATGACGTAGACGGCTCTGTGACAGCTGCTCCCGCCAAAGCGACACCGGGACCTCCCCCTGTCAAATGGCAGGACCCACTCTCGACTAGGCGTGTCATTAAACCCCGAAATCCCGGCCAATCAGTCCCCAAAATTAGAGAGTGGGTAAGGCGAGGATTAACCGCCGCCTTTACTATGAATTTTTCCCCTCTGAAAATAATGTGGACCGACACCAAAGGGTAGCTGTGAACATCCCCGTGCACACATAACACCTTCACCCCTTGTGCTCCCCCCAATGTCTCGTTTTGAACCAGGCTTTGGCGAATTGAGGTCTGATTACAACCAGAATCCACCAACGCCTGATATGTAGCCCCTTGGATACTCACCGGTATGCGATACGCTCCGGCCCGATCGAGGGCGGCCTCTGGCGCGTCGGGGATCCGAACCACCGCGCCCACTTCCATTGCCGTGCACTGCTGTTGAAGGTGGCCCGGTTCCCCGCAGCGCCAGCAAACCGGCCCGGGCTTTCCCTCTGCACCGGTGATCTGGGGTTCACTCACCTGAGGTGGGGGAGAGACAGACACAGAAGGGAGAAACGGGAGGGCACCGCGGGTGCGGCGGGCCGGCTGGGGGGGTGCCGGCCCCCGCCTCCGCGGAGGGGGAATGGGGCGAGGACAGGACACAGGAGGAGGGGGAGAGAGAGAGAGAGAAGAGGAGAGAAGAGATGCCATCTGCTGTCCTGCCGCCGGGACAGCCGCCAGATGATCCTCCGCCAGCTCGACTGCCTGATCCAGCGACGCCGGGCGGTGGCACTGGACCCACTCCGCGGTTCCGGCTGGTAAGCGGGCGATGAACTGTTCCAGTACCACCTGGTCGACGATTCCCTCGGCGTCGCGATCGTTGGCCCTCAGCCACCGCCAGCAGGCGTCCCGGAGCTGCTGGCCGAACGCGAACGGCCGGCCGACTTCCTCCAGTCGCAGCGCACGGAAGCGCTGGCGCTGTTGCTCCGGTGTGCGCCCCACGCGCTGGAGGACGGCCCGGCGGAGGTCCGCGAAGGCCAGCCGGCGGTCGGCGGGGAGCTGTAGCGCGGCCAGCTGTGCCTCTCCCGTGAGCAGGGGGAGGAGGCGCGCCGCGCGCTGCTCCATCGGCCACCCCGAGGCTTCGGCGACCTGTTCAAACAACGTGATGAACGCCTCGGGGTCGTCCTGCGGGCCCATCTTGGTGACAATGAGGGGAGACGGGCCCGCGGCCGGAGCGCTGGTGGACCCCGCCGACGCGAGGAGATGCCGGAACGCCTCGCGATCTTCCTGCTGGGCCAGCACCAGGGCTTCGAAGCGCTGCTCCTGCTCCTTTCGGAGCGTGACGAGTGCCTGGTGCTGGCTTTGCTGAGCCGTGCCGAGGGCGTGGACCAGATCGGCGAACGGGGAGGATTCCATGGGGCTGCTGGTTTGGTGCTCCACTGTCCCAGGTTTCGGCACCACTGTAAGAGACCCTACGTGTGGGTGGAGCACAGAGGACGGCAGGACAGAGATCAGGTTTTATAAATGGCTTTATTGCCACACTTTTCAGTATAACAATGACATTCACAGACACACAACCGGCGTCTGGTTCAGGGCTGAGCTCCTTCTGCTCTCGCTCTCCCTCCTGATATAGGGCGCAGTCACTGGGAAGACACACAAACAGGTTAATTGCTCTCAGGTGACATGATTCTGCCACTTACCTTCCCTGACTCCGCCCTCCTGTCACAGACCGGCGCTTGACCACGCCCCCGCTGCCACAATCGGGAACCAATCAACTTTGAGCATCTCCAACGGCCCTGGGTAGAGGCGTGTTCAAGGCAGTGACGTAGTAGAACTGCGACCGGAAGCCATAGATTGTTTACAGAATCTATGCCGGAAGCGCTTCATTCACATCACGAACATGGAGCAGCGGCAAGCCTTTAACACAGCGGTAGATGCTGTATTGAAAGCATTCAACGGGAAGTTCTCATTGAAAACGGAGCAAAGAGCAGCCCTGGAGGTATTTATTGAAAGGAAGGACGTTTTCGCCTTGCTCCCGACCGGCTTCGGTAAGAGTTTAATCTACCAGTTAGCCCCGTCGCGTCGCATACGTCAGAGGAAAGAGTGATGTGATTGGTTTAAGCTTCGTCACAGCCTTTTCTGGCTTCGACCAGTAGCAAACTGAGACATTTCAGGGAGGCGGGTCAACCACGGGCTCTGGGAAACGGTTTGGCTTAATAGCTTAATAGATCTCACCCCTATGGACTTCTTTTTCTGGGGATGTGTAAAAGACAGGGTTTTCGCACGCAAGCCACGTTCTGTCGATGCCATGATTCAGTTCATATGGGAGGCTCGCCAGGAAATTGATGCTGATAAAGACCTTTGTGCCAGAGTATGCATGGGCGTCCACACTCGACTAGTGGAGCGTGTGAATGCTGGGGGCAAACAGTTTGAACATTTGAGGGATTAAAATGTTTATTTTTGATACAGTGGTGCTTGAAAGTTTGTGAACCCTTTAGAATTTTCTATATTTCTGCATAAATATGACCTAAAACATCATTGGATTTTCACACAAGTCCTAAAAGTAGATAAAGAGAACCCAGTTAAACAAATGAGACAGAAATATTATACTTGCTCATTTATTTATTGAAGAAAATGATCCAATATTACATATCTGTGAGTGGCAAAAGTATGTGAACCTTTGCTTTCAGTATCTGGTGTGACCCCCTTGTGCAGCAATAACTGCAACTAAACATTTGCGGTAACTGTTGATCAGTCCTGCACACCGGCTTGGAGGAATTTTAGCCCGTTCCTCCGTACAGAACAGCTTCAACTCTGGGATGTTGGTGGGTTTCCTCACATGAACTGCTCGCTTCAGGTCCTTCCACAACATTTCCATTGGATTAAGGTCAGGACTTTGACTTGGCCATTCCAAAACATTCACTTTATTCTTCTTTAACCATTCTTTGGTAGAACGACTTGTGTGCTTAGGGTCGTTGTCTTGCTGCATGACCCACCTTCTCTTGAGATTCAGTTCATGGACAGATGTCCTGACATTTTCCTTTAGAATTCGCTGGTATAATTCAGAATTCATTGTTCCATCAATGATGGCAAGCCGTCCTGGCCCAGATGCAGCAAAACAGGCCCAAACCATGATACTACCACCACCATGTTTCACAGATGGGATAAGGTTCTTATGCTGGAATGCAGTGTTTTCCTTTCTCCAAACATAACGCTTCTCATTTCAACCAAAAAGTTCTATTTTGGTCTCATCCGTCCACAAAACATTTGTCCAATAGCCTTCTGGCTTGTCCACATGATCTTTAGCAGACTGTAGACAAGCAGCAATGTTCTTTTTGGAGAGCAGTGGCTTTCTCCTTGCAGCCCTGCCATGCACACCATTGTTGTTCAGTGTTCTCCTGATGGTGGACTCATGAACATTAACATTAGCCAATGTGAGAGAGGCCTTCAGTTGCTTAGAAGTTACCCTGGGGTCCTTTGTCACTTCGCCGACTATTACACGCCTTGCTCTTGGAGTGATCTTTGTTGGTCGACCACTCCTGGGGAGGGTAACAATGGTCTTGAATTTCTTCCATTTGTACACAATCTGTCTGAATGTGGATTGGTGGAGTTCAAACTCTTTAGAGATGGTTTTGTAACCTTTTCCAGCCTGATGAGCATCAGCAACACTTTTTCTGAGGTCCTCAGAAATCTCCTTTGTTCGTGCCATGATACACTTCCACAAACATGTGTTGTGAAGATCAGACTTTGATCGATCCCTGTTCTTTAAATAAAACAGGGTGCCCACTCACACCTGATTGTCATCCCATTGATTGAAAACACCTGACTCTAATTTCACCTTCAAATTAACTGCTAATCCTAGAGGTTCACATACTTTTGCCACCCACAGATATGTAATATTGGATCATTTTCCTCAATAAATAAATGACCAAGTATAATATTTTTGTCTCATTTGTTTAACTGGGTTCTCTTTATCTACCTTTAGGACTTGTGTGAAAATCTGATGATGTTTTAGGTCATATTTATGCAAAAATATAGAAAATTCTAAAGGGTTCACAAACTTTCAAGCACCACTGTATATTATTATTATGTTTGTATAATCAATAAAATAACATTTTGTGCGAAAGTTTTGTTTTTCATTACTGTATACCTACTTTTGCAGCCCTCTGTATTTCCATAATCCATGACCTATCCGTATTTTATCAGCCACCGGAATGTGTACATGGGTTGTTTTGGAGTCCAAGCTGTACAGTATGACCCGGAATAGTGTGCTCCTACTTGGAAAAAACTTCCATGACTATTCCTAAGCTGCATGTGTTTATTTCCCTGAGTGTCAGGACTAAGCGATGTTATAGTGGGGATTATAGTTGTGGTGTTTCTGCTCCAGACTGGAACTAAACTCAGGCAGACGGAGAGTCCGAGTTGGAGTTATAGGTAGAGTTATAGTTATCGGTGTTGTGGGACCGGGCCCTAAGACTCGGTTGCTCTCTGGAGCTGAACTCAAATGGAGTTTCACTTTTCCAGCTTAATCCCGTGTTTGCTTTTTTTGGTCGAGATCCAGCAGCTGGAGTAAAAGGTCGTCTGGACTTTATCTCACAGCTAACAGATCTGTCCTGCGATCTTACACCAGCATGAGTGTGTTTGGTTTGTAAAGCTCGGTTAGTGTGAGTCTGAAATCCAGGAGCGAGTTTTAACACATGCAATAACCGAAAATATGAACAGAGCGAGTCCAACCCCTGGCAAAAACTACAGAATCAGAACTCTTGGAAGTTCATTAAGCTTTTTTACTCTGGGGCAAAAAACATTTCACAGATACGACGCAAAATTGTTTTTGTTTAACAGCTGAACATTCTGGCTTTGGAAAACATTAAAGTCTCTCCTTCCCAGGCAGCCTCCCAGCAGCACCGATCTTCATTTCTATAGCCCTCAGCCTTTCACCTGTTACACAGCGAGGGTTACAGTGGGGGGTGGGTCCTCTGGTAATCGTGAGAGTTTGACTCCCAGCTCACATCTGTATTGCAGCGCCTCACCAGATGATAACAGGTACCACTTTTTGATGGTCTTTGGTATGACCTGCTCACATCTCCCAGCCAAGAGATGGACACACTAACCACTGCACCAACTCACAGTTTTGTAAAACATACCAATCCTCAAACAAATTAAATTAAATTGTGTAATTAATGGTATATTTTTTTCCTGATCAAGTAGATTATGGAATCATCAACCCCCCCAAAAAAATCACAATTAGTACTTTGTTGCCCCTCCTCAGACTTTGATAACAGCTTGAGTTCTTTGAGGTATGGACTTCACGAATGAAAAACAACGTTCTTCATCAGTCAGGTTCCAACGTTTTCGTATAGCACTTGACGGATCAGCGTTGCAGGATGAAACCTTGTTGTGGACCTTTTTTTTTTCTACCATAAATGTTCAAGTTGATTTGAGATCCAAACTCTTCGCTGGCCATGTCATTGAGCCGATCTGCCTTTCCTGAAGAAAAGCTTTCACGCTCTTTGCTCTGCACTAAGATTCATTCTCATCCTGACTTCATCATCACCAAGCCTACTTTCTGCCGACGGAATGAGAAAAGTGTCCAACATTTCAGCGTGAGGTTATGGTCGCCATCTCCCCTGGTCCTTTACCTGACACCCAACCCCATATCATCAATGAGTGAGAAATGTGCTCATTTTCTTCACACAGTCATCTTTACATGTTTCACTGGAACAGCACCAGACAAAAGTTCCAGCATCATCTCCTCAGCCAATGAAGATTCACGATTCATCACTGAATATCACCTCCATCAATCATCTACAGTCCACGACGGCTTCTCTTTAGCCCACTGTAACCTTCTTTTCTTCTGTTGAAGTGGTTTTCGTTTGTCTTCTCTGGATGTAAATTCCATTTCCTTCAGCCGATTTCTTACAGTTCTGTCACAACCATTGACTCATGCTTCCGCCCATTTGTTTTCATTTGCTTTGATCTGCATTTTCTATTTTAAAGGCATACTGCTTTGAGTTTTCTGTCCTGACGTTCTGATGTGTATCGTCCCTGGTCGACCCGCACGTTTTCATTTTACTGTACATCCTTCCCATTTTGTTTGTACTTACTCCAACTCTGAGGCCCTGTCCACACGGCAACGGGTTCAGGTGAATCCGATACAATTGTTTATCGTTTCGGCCTGGCGTCCACACGGCACCGGCGTTTTGGGTGCCCAAAACGCAATCTTTTGAGAACGGGTTCCAGAGTGGAAAGATCTGGCAACGTTGCCGTTGCGAAGTCATCTGGATGAGTAGAACGGATTTGTTTATGATGACGTCCCAACCACATGACTGTGAGTGCTTCACGCCGGGTAGAAGTGTAACGAACTCGATGCAAGTTGTCAACAAATCCTATAACTTGGTTCATGAAACGCGCTTACAAAATATTTTCACTGTGAATATTTATTGTGTAATGGTGCACAGTGAGAGAGAGAGAGAGAGAGATAATAGCCCTTAGGGCAGAGTCAATCCCGCCAGCAAAAATAGGGAAAAAAAGGAGCGATCTCACCTCTTCAGATGTTGGTTTAAGTCCTACAATACATTCCTCAAAAAGGTCGTAGAAGAACAAATTAATGAATGAATGAATGAATGAATGAATGAATTTATTTGAATGAATGAATGAATTTATTTATTTCGAACATGTATAAAAATGTATGTAACTATTTGTACATACAAAAGAAAGAAAATGAAAAAAGTGACAAAAAAAGAATAAATAAAATAATATAAAGAGCTAATACATTACAATACACCGCACATTGTTCGAAAAAGGAGTGGGAAGAAGTACAATACTTTTTTTAATTTCCCACCCCTTTTTAACTACCCCAAAATCCAAACTACATTAATACACTTATAAAAATATATACCACATATACACTTCATGATTATCCATATAAATATATAATTACAAAAATAAATATATACTACATACCATATCCATATACATATATATACATATACACATAACTATCTATATAAATATATAATTACAAAAAAAAATATCTACTACATACTTATCCCTGTAAATATGAAGATATCTATCCCCATAAATAAATATATACCATATACTAAGCTAGTTCTAATATAACAATCAACCCTATTCTATTTATCCCTCATCATCCTCCATTAACATATTTCCTCTGCAATATACTTGTTTAAAAATATTTTTTGTACCTTTTTTTAAACAGATTTATATTTGCACTTTGTTTTATTTCTGTCTCCAGTCTGTTCCATAAAGTCACCCCACAGCTCGATACGCACATGCTTTTCATATTTGTTCGAACCTTTGGTTTTTTAAAATTTAGGTCTCCCCTTAGATTATATCCCCCCTCTCTCTCACTGAACATTCCTTGTATATTTTTTGGCAATAGATTATTTCTTACTTTGTACATTATTTGTGCTGTTCTGAATTTGACCAGATCCATAAATTTCAACATGTGTGATTTTATGAATAGTGAGTTTGTGTGATCTCTGTATCCTGTTTTGTTTATTGTCCTTATTGCTCTTTTCTGTATTGTACATATCGGCTGCAGAGTGGTTTTGTAGGTGTTTCCCCAGACTTCGACACAATAAGTCAGATATGGCAAAAATAATGAGTAATATAGAGTATGCAAAGATTTACAATCAAGAATATATTTTGTTTTCCACAGAATTGCCGAGCACTTTGCCAGTTTTGCTCGTACGTATCCTACATGAGGTTTCCAGCAGACTTTAGGATCCAAAATCACACCAAGAAATTTAATTTCCTGTACCATTTCTATCTTAGTATTGTCTATTATCAATTCTACATTACAATCTATTTTATGTCTCCCAAACAACATAATCTTTGTTTTGCTTAGATTTAATGATAATTTATTTTTGTCAAACCATAGTTTTAGTTTATTTATTTCAGTTGTGATTATCTCTAAAGTCTGCTGCAAATTCTCACCGGAACAAAAAATATTGGTGTCATCTGCAAACAAAACAAATTTCAGTTCTTGCGAAATTGTACATATGTCATTGATGTATATTATGAATAATTTCGGACCTAATATTGACCCCTGTGGTACCCCGCATGTAATGTTCATGAAATCAGATTTATGGTCACCTATCTGCACAAACTGTTGCCTGTTTCTTAGATAGCTCGACAGCCAGCTCCACCCGACTCCCCTAACACCACACTTTTCTAGTTTACTTAATAATATACTATGATCAATAGTATCGAATGCTTTTTTTAGGTCCACAAATACTCCAATTGCTATTTTTTTTATTGTCTATACATTTTGTGATTTCCTCTATTAGTTCCATTAGTGCCATCGATGTTGATCTGTCCGTTCTGAATCCATATTGACTGTCTGTAAGGAGGTTGTGTTTTTCAATGAATTTGTCCAATCTATCTGAAAAAAGTTTTTCGAGTATTTTGGAGAATTGGGGGAGTAAAGAAACAGGCCTGTAGTTTGTGAAATGGTGTCTATCTCCGGTTTTAAACAATGGTATCACTTTTGCAATTTTCATTTTGTCTGGAAATGTACCTGATTGAAAAGATAAATTGCAGATGTGGGTGAGTGGTTTCACAATTCCCTCAATAACTGTCTTTACTGTTAACATGTCTATATCATTCCAGTCTGCAGAAGTTTTGTTTTTACATTTTCTTACAATTTGGATAATTTCTTCCTCATCAGTTGCAGTTAGAAAAATTGTACTTGGATTTCTGTCCCCCATATCTTCTATGTCCCCACATTGTGTTGTCTCGGGTTCCTTTATTTTTGCCGCTTAATCCATCAACGTGTAGCATTCAATTTATTCCAGACCATTAAAGACGCCGCCTTCCGCGTAGAATCATACGTCATCCTCGCCGCCATATTGGATAGCTCAAAGTGGAGAATAAAGATGCCTCATTCATGTGCTGCGTTTAACTGTACCAACAGGTTTACCGTCCAAACGAGATCACATGGGATTACCTTTCACAGGTGAGACTGGAAAAATACTTTTCATTGTATTTGGTCATTATAATGTAATTTTACGAACAGATTTTTCTGACTTTGTGGCTAATATGAAGTCTCGCGCATAATAGTTTATGCGCATGCGTCCTTACTTCTTCTATTGTTCTGGTGTCTCCGAAGGGACCGTCTTACAGCACCCCTAGAGGTGTGGCATGTGTATTGCATCATTTTCAGCAAGCGTTGCGTTGCCATATGGATCTGATATTTTACTGATCGTTGCCCATATGGACGCGATATTTTTTTAAATAACATCTCGTTGCCGTTGTCGTGTGGATGTAGCCTGAGACACAGCTGACCGGGAGAGAACCAACATCGTTTACCAGACTCCGTGTTAAATTTCCTTCTCGAAGGAGTTTTAAAATCATTTCCATTGTTTTAACTGACGGTTCTGTTGTTGGGGCTCTGCCTCCTTTCAGGCTACATCCACACGACAACGGCAACGAGATGTTATTTAAAAATATATCGCGTCCAAATGGGCAACAATCAGTAAAATATCAGGTCCATATGGCAACGCAACACTTGCTGAAAACGATGCAATACACATGCCACATCTCTAGGGGCGCTGTAAGACGGTCCCTTCGGAGACACCAGAACAATAGAAGAAGTAACGACACATGCGCATAAACTATTATGCGCGAGACTTCATATTAGCCACAAAGTCAGGAAAATCTGTTTGTAAAATTACATTATAATGACCAAATACAATGAAAAGTATTTTTCCAGTCTCACCTGTGAAAGGTAATCCCATGTGATCTCGTTTGGACAGAAAACCTGTTGGTACAGTTAAACGCAGCTAATCTTTATTCTCCGCTTTGACCTCTCCAAAATGGCGGCGAGGATGACGTATGATTCTACGCGGAAGGCGGCGTCTTCAATGGTCCGGAATAAATTGAATGATACACGTTGATGGATTAATTTGTTGTTTCTCACCTGTGAAAGGTAATCCCATATGATCTCGTTTGGACGGTAAACCTGTTGGTACAGTTAAACGCAGCACATGAATCTTTATTCTCCGCTTTGACCTATCCAATATGGCGGCGAGGATGACGTATGATTCTACGCGGAAGGCGGCGTCTTTAATGGTCCGGAATAAATTGGATTAATTTGTTCTTCTACGCCCTTTTTGAGGAATGTATTGTCGGACTTAAATCAACATCTGAAGAGGTGAGATCGCTCCTTTTTTCCCTATTTTTGCTGGCGGGATTGACTCTGCCCTAAGGGCTATTCTCTCTCTCTCTCTCTCTCTCTCTCTCTCTCTCTCTCTCTCTCTCTCTCTCTCACTTTGCACCATTACACAATAAATATTCCCAGTGAAAATATTTTGTAAGCGCGTTTCATGAACCAAGTTATAGGATTTGTTGACAACTCGCATCGCATCGGAATGAGAAGATCATTGGCACTACTGGTGTTAAGAATCAGACCATTTCATAAATGAATATTTTGCTGTAGAGCTGCAGTGTTTGTACAATTGCATGTTTTTGCTTCACTATTACTGTCACTATTCTGCTTCTTGCATTACTACTGTGAACTAACACTGAACATAATAATAATAATAATAATAATAATAATATCCAAGCTCGTGTTTCACTCTCACTAGTGCTCTGTAAGGCTTTTTCCTGGTGATATTCGTTACACTTCTACCCGGCGTGAAGCACTCACAGTCATGTGGTTGTGACGTCATCGTAAACAAATCCGTTCTACTCATCCAGACGACTTCACAACGGCAACGTTGCCAGATCTTTCCACTCTGGAACCCGTTCTCAAAAAGATTGCGTTTTGGGCACCCAAAACGCCGGTGCCGTGTGGATGCCAGGCCTAAACGATAAGCAACTGTATCGGAGTCACCTGAATCCGTTGCCGTGTGGACAGGGCCTCAGTCAGCCAGGCGTAACGGCTCGTTAAGGTCCACAAGCACTCTCTTTTACCTGCACGCTAATTTGCATATTTGGACTTGTGCAGATATTTGTTTTAGAAATGCAAATTTTATCCTTGACTTGATCATGAAAAAAAAATTACAACAATTTAATTTAATTTGTTTGAGGGATGTTTTACAAAGCCAGAATGTTCAGCTGTTAAACAAAATACTTTTGTGTCAAATCTGTGATTTTTTTTTTTTTTGCAACAAAACTAAAAAAAAAAATTAATGAACTTCTTCTAAGAGGCGTGATTCTATAGTTTTTTGCCAGGGGTTATAAGAAGAGTCTCTCTCTCTCTCTCTCTCTCTCTCTGTCTCACACACACACACACACACACACACACACACACACAAAGGTTAACTTCATTAAAACCAGTTTGAGTGCTCTGTGGCAAGAAACGTTCCCTTTCTTATGAACACAGCTTTCCGTGTAAGACCACAGCGTTAGCAGGAGCCGTATTAAACCCCACTGCATCCGGCTGATGATGGCTGTAGTGTTTGTGTTCCTGTCCAAGCTGCAATAAATATGGAGATGCAGGAATCTGTAGGATTCCACACCTTCTTCCTCCATGCCTTTGATGCAGAGAGATGTTTTGCCTTCTTGATGGTTAATACGAGGTCATTTTCTTCCCCTGACAGTGTCATGTTGCAGATAAGTTCAAGTTTTCTGTAAGAAAACATTTATTTTTTAACATTTACAGAAGGAGTCTGCAATGTCAGCTCTTTTTAACTTTAATGACAGATGAATTTACGCTAGTGTTGGAGTCAAGATCATCTAAACTGAGACCAAGTCAAGACCAAGACCAGAGTGCATCAAGACCAAGACC
This sequence comes from Neoarius graeffei, assembly GCF_027579695.1. NCBI lineage: Eukaryota > Metazoa > Chordata > Actinopteri > Siluriformes > Ariidae > Neoarius > Neoarius graeffei. The sequence continues at coordinate 2,592,370 of NC_083578.1, forward strand.
AGAGTGTATCACGACCAAGACAAGACCGAGACCAGAGTGTATCAAGACCAAGACAAGACCAAGACCAGAGCATATCAAGACCAAGACAAGACCAAGACCAGAGTGTATCAAGACCAAGACAAGACCAAGACCAGAGTGTATTGAGGCCAAGACAAGACCAAGACCAGAGTGTATTGAGGCCAAGACAAGACCAAGACCAGAGTGTATCAAGACCAAGTCAAGACCAAGACCAGAGCATATTGAGACTAAGACAAGACCAAGACCAGAGTGTATCAAGACCAAGACAAGACCAAGACCAGAGTGTATCAAGACCAAGACAAGACCAAGACCAGAGTGTATCACGACCAAGACAAGACCGAGACCAGAGTGTATCAAGACCAAGACAAGACCAAGACCAGAGCATATCAAGACCAAGACAAGACCAAGACCAGAGTGTATCAAGACCAAGACAAGACCAAGACCAGAGTGTATTGAGGCCAAGACAAGACCAAGACCAGAGTGTATTGAGGCCAAGACAAGACCAAGACCAGAGTGTATCAAGACCAAGTCAAGACCAAGACCAGAGCATATCGAGACTAAGACAAGACCCAGACCAGAGTGTACTGAGACCAAGTCATGACCAAGACCAGACTGTATTAAGACCAAGTCAAGACCAAGACTTTGAGAGGTTGAGATCAATTCAAGACCAAGACCAAAGCAGGGCGAGACCAAATCAAGACCAAGACCAGAGTGTATTGAGACCAGAACCAGACCAGTGTGTGGAACGGGGGTGGGGGGAGGGGTGACAGCCGCTAACGGGAAGAAAATTTTCAAATTAGCAATGAGTCATGTTATTGGTTGCATTTGAAACAGGAAGTTTCACATCCAATCACAGTAACGATATTAACCAATAAATCCGACAATGCACAGGCAGTTTAGTGAAATCCCCACAGTTGTGATCTTGACCGGTCTTGAAAGAAAATCCCGAGTCCTCTACGTCTGAGACCGAGACAAGACTGAGTAAAAATGCGATTGGTTCCGAGACGAGACTGAGATCTTCAAAAAGTGGTCTTGAGAGCGAGCTTGAGTTCTACAGCATTAGTTTATGTTTTTATGGTTTCTTGGTTACATGTCCAGCTGCATTTTTTAAAAAAAATAACTCTTTATAGCTACTGTAACGTAAGGAATGATGCGTTTTGTGGATGTTTCACAATATTAAATGTGACTATAAATGGATAAAAAGCACAAGTGTAATTGTTGGTCAATAATTACTTTTGCGGTTTTGACAGTAACTCAGTGAGACACATCTGCAGTATTTACAGGGTCTTATGAGCTCATTACGAGGAATTCATAGAGCTTAGAAATCACTGGCAGGAAATTACCGAGAATTTGACGTCGTTATAATGGTCTATAGTGTACATTCTGAACAAATTTACTGTGAAATGATTTTCCAAGCTCCAGGAAGGAACCAGCAGGAAGCACATGCCGTGTGGTCATTACACATTAAAACCCTCTAATAGCCCTGCACATGTCCTCGCTTATTTGCGAACAACACGAAGCTTTATGAGTTCTATGCTGAACCCAGTCACACTGCTTTATAAATAAACCCATTTACAGAAAAGAGGATTAGAGAATGATTTTCCCACTTCGTCCCAGGAGCTTGTGGGAATTTGGCCTCACATCAGATAAAATACAACGAGACAACGAGCGCTAAAGAGAAAGGGATTGAATTCCATTAACATGGCTGATGGACAAACGATAGCAAACAATAAAATCCAGAACAATAGCTCTGCTTTTTTTGAGCACGCCAACACACATCTGGAAATATTTTTTCCCCCCCTTGGTTCGGATTTTATGTGAAATTCCCAACGATAAAATAAACAAGTAGCGTCCAAGAAACACCGCCCTTGTGGTTAAATGAATGACTTGGCAGCTAGAGCACTCTCAAATCAACCGATGCCACCAAAAGTGAATTTTGTGACTATGTCATGTATTTGAGTGCAAAGGTTTGTGCACCCTGGAATAGAATACAGACAAAAAGCTACAGTATATCGTGAGAAAACGGACAAATATTGTGTTATGATATTAACAACCGCTAGCTAGCATAGTGGTGAGTGTGTCCACCTCTCAACCGGGAGATCGTGAGTTCTACTCACGGTCAGGTCATACCAAAAACCATCATAAAAATGGTACCTACTGCCATTTGGTGAGGCACGCTGCAATACAGATGTGAGTAGGGAGTCAAACTCTCGCGGTTATCAGAGCACACGCCCACCACTGTAACCCTAGCTGTATAGGCGAGAGGCTGAGGGCTATAGAAGTGGAGATCGGCGCCGCCCAATGCGCCTTAAGGGCGTGGTTAGTACTGGGACGGGAGACTACCTGGGAAGACCAGGGCATGGCGTGGGAAGGACTTTGATGATATTAACAGCGAGGGAATTATAGTCATTATATTATTATATTACACATGTACATGATCTTTCTTGAAATGTCTCCTTTTTGGAGACAGAGAGGATGCACTCACGTTCATTTCATTTCAGTCTTTTTCTGGGAGATAAGTTTTGTGACAGAGATGATTACCATTTTTTCCATTCAAAACGTCAATAAGGAGTGCAAACTTGCAATAAATTGTAGCGCTTTTTTACATTCAAAATTCTGTACTCTGATTGGTCAGAACGACTTGATTAATTTCCTACAGTAGTGTACATTATCGTTTCTATAGAAACAGCTCGTTCACAGGGGCGTATACGGCAGACGCACCACGTAAATGAAACGCTGATACGGTTTTAAAGGGGTTTTTTGTACAGAGGTATTTTTTATCATGTATGGAAGGAGTAAAGCTGTAACCGTAAGTTTTCCAACGTCTTCAGGACAGATGAGTTTACGCTTCTTTGAGGTTTCTAGGTAACATGACAAGCTGTGAAGGAATGACTGTTTATAGCTGCTGTAACGTAAACAAGAACAAGAATGAACACATTTCACAAACATTCAATAAGTGTTTTTCGTTCTTCTCACAAAACTGTCGCGATGTTTATTTTAATATCCTGGCAGCCGCGATCGCTCCAAACAGTTGCGATGGGGATGGAGTTCCACAGCCACTTCCAAAGCTCTGAGTTCTGGGAGCGGAAATATGCGACAGAGGAATTTTTTTTACTCCAGTCAACTTCAGACACTTTGCTTCCACCTTGTTAGTCTCAGGGTCAGAATGACCAGAACATCTGGACCAGAACATCTCTGAGTCTGTAATAGAGATATGATTTCTAAAATGATGGTTTAATTTCCATTTGAGCTGAACACATTAATCTAAAACTCACAGTATTATTCTGTTAAAAACCTAAATGGTCATTTTGACCCAATCTGAAGATAAGCCACTTGTTACTTTGATTAACGTCTCAGTTGGACGCATTGAACCATAAAACTCCGTCTCTCCGTTTCTCCATCTCTCTGTCTCTCCATCACTCTTTCTCTCCATCTCTCTGTCTCTCTGTCTCTGCCCGAGATCAGAGCAGATGGTAAAAATCAAACAACCAGACGAGAGCGAGGGACGAAGTTAGAGAGCAGAATAACAAGATGTTCTGACCTTCTGGCTGCAGGATCTCAGGGTCACGTATGACTGACGGCTGAGATGTTTACATGGAGCGTAGGGAAAGAACACATACTCTCCTCCTCTCTCTAGCTTCTTTTCTTCCCCCTTACTCTCTGACCTGCTTCCAAAAATCATAACAATGAAAAATGATGAACTTTCTGGGTCCGAACCCCTTTTTAAAGCTATCATGTGCAATGTGGGTCAGCAACCTGAGAGACAGGAAATGAGATACAGAGAGAGAGAGAGAGAGAGAGAGAGAGAGATTCACTGAGGCTGAAGAAGACTAAATTTGAAACCAAGTTTGGAAGGTGTGGGTTTTCTGATTGAACCCCCCCCTGCAGGTGCTTGTGACCTGAGCATACCTTGTTTACCTGCATGGGGTTTTGTGGAGGTTTGAGAAGTTCCACTCTTCTTTACTGGTTCCCCAAGTGGGAGAGATGGTCCATCTGGTCTCACCCTCCATTTTGTTTTTGAACTTGCCCCAGTGCTGATAGACTCTGGGTCCGATCTATACTAGCTTTCTTAGCTGTAAAGCCAGGCTCTGAAGTTAATCCTCTGGGTAACTGATCAGAAGGTCATAGATTCAAGCCTCAGCAACACCAAACTGATAGGTTTAGGCCCTTGAGCATGGCCTAACCCCATCTCCTCCAGAGGCTCTGTATCATAGCTGACTCTGTGCTCTGACCCTGACTTCCTAACAAGCCGGGATATGAGAAGAAAAAGAATTTTACTTTAATGTATACAGTGGTGCTTGAAAGTTTGTGAACCCTTTAGAATTTTCTATATTTCTGCATAAATATGACCTAAAACATCATCGTATTTTCACACAAGTCCTAAAAGTAGATAAAGAGAACCCAGTTAAACAAATGAGACAAAAATATTATACTTGGTCATTTATTTATTGAGGAAAATGATCCAATATTACATATCTGTGAGTGGCAAAAGTATGTGAACCTCTAGGATTAGCAGTTAATTTGAAGGTGAAATTAGAGTCAGGTGTTTTCAATCAATGGGATGACAATCAGGTGTGAGTGGGCGCCCTGTTTTATTTAAAGAACAGGGATCTATCAAAGTCTGATCTTCACAACACGTTTGTGGAAGTGTATCATGGCACGAACAAAGGAGATTTCTGAGGACCTCAGAAAAAGTGTTGCTGATGCTCATCAGGCTGGAGAAGGTTACAAAACCATCTCTAAAGAGTTTGGACTCCACCAATCCACAGTCAGATAGATTGTGTACAAATGGAGGAAACTCAAGACCATTGTTACCCTCCCCAGGAGTGGTCGACCAACAAAGATCACTCCAAGAGCAAGGCGTGTAATAGTCGGCGAGGTGACAAAGGACCCCAGGGTAACTTCTAAGCAACTGAAGGCCTCTCTCACATTGGCTAATGTTAATGTTCATGAGTCCACCATCAGGAGAACACTGAACAACAATGGTGTGCATGGCAGGGCTGCAAAGAGAAAGCCACTGCTCTCCAAAAAGAACATTGCTGCTTGTCTACAGTCTGCTAAAGATCATGTGGACAAGCCAGAAGGCTATTGGAAAAATGTTTTGTGGATGGATGAGACCAAAATAGAACTTTTTGGTTTAAATGAGAAGCGTTATGTTTGGAGAAAGGAAAACACTGCATTCCAGCATAAGAACCTTATCCCATCTGTGAAACATGGTGGTGGTAGTATCATGGTTTGGGCCTGTTTTGCTGCATCTGGGCCAGGACGGCTTGCCATCATTGATGGAACAATGAATTCTGAATTATACCAGCGAATTCTAAAGGAAAATGTCAGGACATCTGTCCATGAACTGAATCTCAAGAGAAGGTGGGTCATGCAGCAAGACAACGGCCCTAAGCACACAAGTCATTCTACCAAAGAATGGTTAAAGAATAATAAAGTGAATGTTTTGGAATGGCCAAGTCAAAGTCCTGACCTTAATCCAATGGAAATGTTGTGGAAGGACCTGAAGCGAGCAGTTCATGTGAGGAAACCCACCAACATCCCAGAGTTGAAGCTGTTCTGTACGGAGGAACGGGCTAAAATTCCTCCAAGCCGGTGTGCAGGACTGATCAACAGTTACCGCAAACGTTTAGTTGCAGTTATTGCTGCACAAGGGGGTCACACCAGATACTGAAAGCAAAGGTTCACATACTTTTGCCACTCACAGATATGTAATATTGGATCATTTTCTTCAATAAATAAATGACCAAGTATAATATTTCTGTCTCATTTGTTTAACTGAGTTCTCTTTCTCTACTTTTAGGACTTGTGTGAAAATCCGATGATGTTTTAGGTCATATTTATGCAGAAATATAGAAAATTCTAAAGGGTTCACAAACTTTCAAGCACCACTGTATGTGACACATAAAGGTCGTCTTCTTTTTCTTCTTCAAACATCTCCTCAGTGTTTCTTCTGCACTATCCAAACATCAACTTCACCCATGGTGTCAAGATCTCTTGCAGAACCTCTGCCCTCCTGTTACCTCCTGGTTTCTTTCAGTTTCTTCATTTCCTGCTCTGGTGGGTACAGTTCATGATAGCAACCAGAAGTTGATGAGCTCAAATCCCAGAGCTCAAATGATGTTGTCCCTCAAACCTGTACCGCAAACACGTATCTCTGGGATTGGCTCTCCAATCATCCATCTGTGGAAAGTGTTGGTGTTTTTGTTTGTTTGTTTTTTGAGTCTCAGGAGTCTGGGTTCTGATTGGTAAGATGGTGTTGATTGATTTTCTGTAACAGCAGTTTGTTGTAATACCGTACGTTCTAATATATTGTGATATCGTTTCTATAGTAACAGCTCACTCACAGGGATTGCACAGTTCCATGAAAATAGCATGGCATGTTGTTCTTTAATGAGTTTGATAAACATAATAGTTGGCAAATTGCTGTGGGACAAGAGGAATAAAGCACTCTGAACACTTTAAAACAGTTTGAGTTTCTGCTACTCGTGTGTCCTAATCTGTACTTTTTAAAGAGGGAACGAAGTCTTGCCTCTGGTGTGAAACCCTCGGCAATATGAACCTTCAGAACTCATGTATAGCAGTGTATGAGATCTGAAAGACTGCTGTTCTCCACTGAGGTAATAAATCAAATATACCGGTACCATTTTTAATGAGTTGCTTCCTGCAAACTCTAGTTTTCTCATCCTGCTAAAAGACGGGCTGTGATTCTTGGATATCCGCTAATAAAGAATCTCAGCATGTACCTCCAACTGCCTCGGGCTCCAAAATGTTGCACCATGCACTGAGGAATACAATGAGTTTTCAAACATCCATCAGTGTGATATGGCTCTCTTTCTTCATTCCACACTCCCTTCTCCATATCTCTCTCTCTCTCTCACACACACCCCTAGTGTCTTGTTTACTGGTTCAAATCCAAACAAGGCTTTATTCCAAATGTTTACAAGTGACGCAGGACCCAAAGCGAGGTCAGCACCAAGGAGTCCAACGCACTTTTCCTCAAACAACTCCAGAAACTCTGCAGATTTAAACCCATGACCTTTTAGTCGCTAGCACAGAACCTTAACCACAAAACTCCCAAAATCACAAACAGCGGTGGAGGTAAGGGCCGTGTGATTGTTGCGCTAGCAGGATGGGTTTCAGCAAGTCAGCGTAGATTGTAAATATTTTTGGAACACAGCCACATTGTAAACATACTTTGGGAATTTTCCGTAACACGGCTGAAGAAAAGCGAGAGATTTTTTAGTTTCCCTAAAACCAGTGTTGATGACATGCAGAGTTTGACTTGAGGAAAACAGCTTGTTTAAACACAAAACCACAGCGTTGTGCTGAAATCAGCTGGGAACTCAGACACCCCACCCCACCCACACCCCGCCCCGGTGACCGAGAGCTCATACTTACTTTTCTGATTTCTAAAGTGTCACACGTTCTGTACTTTCCTTCAAGAAATCCTTCAAGAATTTACTTTACAGTTTCCTGGTCACATCTGAGTTAAATGTTATAAACAGGTCACTTGTTGTAATCCTCGGATTCAGAAGCTGCAGCGACTGTAGCACAGTATGCTAACTGGGAATAAGCAAAGCTTCCTGTGAGATAGGGAACAAAGCAAGAGGCGAGATTGAGATGGTTTGGATTGGACTCGTACAGAGGAGAGATCCAGGGTTTACTGGGGAAAGAACGCTGGAGATGGAGTTGGCAGGTAGAAGGAAAAGAGGAAGAGCAAAAATGAGATTTATGGATGTGGTGAAGGAGAACATGAGGACGGTTGGTGGGACAGAAGAAGATACGGAGGACAGGAGGAGATGGAGGGACATTATCCACTGTGGAGACCCTGAATGGGAATAGCTGAAAGAAGAATAATAAGAAGACTGATTTAGGTTTGATTAATAGATCATTCCATATTTTAAGACTCTTTTCTCCTACACGCTCAGAGCTGGTTGCCACTGGAGTGGTGCCATCAAGGGTGCATCTTTAGTACCTTTAAGGTGCTTTCAAACCAGAGGAACTTTTCCATAGTTCTTAAAACTGTTGGAGGAAGTTCCCCCTTTTCTGTGTCTCCGTGCTGCAGGAACTCAGGATGATCGTGGTTCTCAGAACGCTGTTTTGAGATATGTAAAGATGCTTTCTAACCTACCTTGTTTTTATAGAAGGTCTGAAAGGTGCCTTGGACCACAGTCCAGACCAAAGGACCATAATTTAGTCCAGTCAAAAGAGGTGGTCTTGGTCCGGATCAAATACAGTTAGGTCCATAAATACTTGGACAGAGACAACATTTTTCTAATTTTGGTTCTGTACATTACCACAATGAATTTTGAATAAAACAATTCAGATGCAGTTGAAGTTCAGACTTTCAGCTTTAATTCAGTGGGTTGAACAAAATGATTGCATAAAAATGTGAGGAACTAAAGCATTTTTTAAACACAATCCCTTCATTTCAGGGGATCAAAAGTAATTGGACAAATTAAATAATTGTCAATAAAATGTTCATTTCTAATACTTGGTTGAAAACCCTTTGTTGGCAATGACTGCCTGAAGTCTTGAACTCATGGACATCACCAGACGCCGTGTTTCCTCCTTTTTAATGCTCTGCCAGGCCTTTACTGCAGCGGGTTTCAGTTGCTGTTTGTTTGTGGGCCTTTCTGTCTGAAGTTTAGTCTTTAACAAGTGAAATGCTGCTCAATTGGGTTGAGATCAGGTGACTGACTTGGCCATCTAAAGCTCACATTTGTTAATAAGCTGTGTTTATAATGAAACCACATTTACTGATTTTATCACTACACAGCAAATTCCTCAGTGTTGAATTAACACCCAGAGTGTTTATATAGGTCCAATTGGACCTATATAAACACTCTGGGTGTTAATTCAACACTGGGGATTTTGCTGTGTATGATATTTAAGGCTGTACCAAATGTAATGCATCAGGGGAGTGTAATTAGTCCAACTTTATTTTCTATTATGGTTAATTATATATTTGCAAATATTCCAGTAGATATTGGGAGAGCACGCTTTGTGGATGATGGAGCACTGTGGAAAAGAGGGAGAAATATTGAGCACAGTGTTAAGAAAATACAAGATGCAAGAATATTCCACTTCTTTGCTTTAATAAACTCCTGGGTTGCTTTGGCTTTATGTTTTGGGTCATTGTCCATCTGTATTATGAAACACCGACCAATCAGTTTGGCTGGATTTGAGCACACAGTATGTCTCTGAATACCTCAGAATTCATCCGGCTGCTTCTGTCCTGTGTCACATCATCAGTAAACACTAGTGACCCAGTGCCACTGGCAGCCATGCATGCCCAAGCCATCACACTGCCTCTGCCGTGTTTTACAGATGATGTGGTATGCTTTGGATCATGAGCTGTACCACGCCTTCGCCATACTTTTTTCTTTCCATCATTCTGGTAGAGGTTGATCTTGGTTTCATCTGTCCAAAGAATGTTCTTCCAGAACTGTGCTGGCTTTTTTAGATGTTTTTTAGCAAAGTCCAATCTAGCCTTTTTATTCTTGAGGCTTATGAGTGGCTTGCACCATGCAGTGAACCCTCTGTATTTACTTTCATGCAGTCTTCTCTTTATGGTAGATTTGGATATTGATACACCTACCTCCTGGAGAGTGTTGTTCACTTGGTTGGCTGTTGTGAAGGGGTTTCTCTTCACCATGGAAATTATTCTGCGATCATCCACCACTGTTGACTTCTGTTGGTGTCCAGGTCGTTTTGCATTGATGAGTTCACCAGTGCTTTCTTTCTTTCTCAGGATGTACCAAACTGTAGATTTCGCCACTCCTAATATTGTAGCAATTTCTCGGATGGGTTTTTTCTGTTTTCGCAGCTTAAGGATGGCTTGTTTCACCTGCATGGAGAGCTCCTTTGACCGCATGTTTTCTTCACAGCAAAATCTTCCAAATGCAAGCACCACACCTCAAATCAACTCCAGGCCTTTTATCTGCTTAATTGAGAATGACATAACGAAGGAATTTCCCACACCTGCCCATGAAATAGCCTTTGAGTCAATTGTCCAATTACTTTTGGTCCCTTTAAAAACGGGGTGGCACATGTTAAGGTAGCTGAAACTTCTAAACCCTTCATCCAATTTTAATGTGGATACCCTCAAATGAAAGCTGAAAGTCTGGACTTTATGTCCATTATATAACTATAACTTGAATATGTTTCAGTAAACAGGTAAAAAAACAAAATTTGTGTCAGTGTCCAAATATATATGGACCTAACTGTAGAACCATAGTTCAGTTCATTTGCAGTGTGAAAACAGTTTTATGGATGGTTTGGACTTTCAGATCAATTACAGGAAGTTGAGGCAGGTTATCATCACCCGTTTAACAAAAGAACCAGAAGAGATGTAAAAATGATTGTAGTTTGGTCTGAAGAAAACATCAAAACTCTACTTGAAAAAAACCCATAAAAATGCTGAAACTTATAATTGATCTTATCTAATTATTATCTGATCTTATTGTCCTATCAGTCGTTGTCATAGTTTGTACCACTCACTTGACCAGTCTCTGCAGAAACGGAGTTGCCATCTCTCACAGGATTGCATTCAGGCTCCGCCTCCTGACCTGTAAGTGGCGATGTACTGTACATTTTGCATGATTAGAACATTCCTTCACTCAAGTGCTGCACGTGAACTCGGTGCTGCTGGTGATAACGCCAGAATAATAGTATAACATCGACGAAACAAATCTGTCCGTTCAGTTTTCTCCACTCAAACGAAAAAGGCGAACAGAATATTGACAACACACCAACTTCAGACACACGCCCATCTACAACCCAATCAATATCACGTATCAGGACCCGCTGCCCATGTAGATGATGACGATAGGACGTAGCGATGTCATGGAACGTTCTTTAGCGCGCTCGCAAAATTGCAACATGAAACCAAAACAAACCGGATCACAGGTACACGATGTAACAACAACAACAACAACATGAGCCTCAGTGTGAAAGCGCCCTAAATACTAAACACTCTGTGTTGTGCTGTTAGAGAAAAATAATCAACAGCAGTGTGGTGTGATGAAGCGGAGTCACTGTAACCATCCTGAAGCTGATTATTTTCCTGGAACAGCACATCACTCCATCACAGTGTTTTATTCCTCTTAAGGCCAATTTATGCTGACAACCCAGTCCTCGCAGATAGCGTCGCAGACAGTGTCTGCGTAGCCCCCCCACCTTCGCAGACGCTCTGCGCGCACCTCCCAAAAATTGTGACCACCGCAGAAGCCTCGCAGACAGCGCCGCAGACAAGAGGGCTCTGATTGGTCCACTCTACATCCGCTGTACACGCACTTCCGCTTCCCTACTTTCCCGGTTTGGTTTGTTTTCACGACCGCCATTTTTAAAAACACGAGTGAAGATGGAGCAGCACGAAGAGCGGTTGATTGAGGAAGTGAGGAAGTACGTACATCTATACGACTCCAGTTCTAGTCATTATAAAAAAAAAAGTTCTAGTCATTATAAGTAACCGGAGGATAAACACTCCACTAACCACACCCACCAACTACTCCTAGCGACTTCGCGCCCCCTTGCGTTGTGGCGGTGAATAACATCGCGCACGCCCATTACTCCCTGCTCAACGATAAATTACAACTGTCTGCGAAAAGCTATCTGCGAAAGCCTTGTCGCAAGAGCATGCAGAGGCCTTTACACTACAGCAATTTCCCAACCATAGCGCGTTTGTATTTATGAATGAGCACATGATCCTTTTTTTATCCGTTTCTAGTCACATTTAGAATTCCGGTTCTCACTCGCATTACAGCAGCCGTACAGTCGGAGAATGGAAAGTTACAGCTTTACCTCTGCACTGAAACTGGAGACTCCTTCTGTAAATGATACACGAAGACGTTTCTCCTAAAAATGGATCCATATGGAAGGAAGCACTAAGAGTTTCCCCAAAACGAACAATCTTTTGATTGGTACAGCAGTGGCTCTTATACGCAATGTGGGAAATAAAGCTGTATTGGTGGACATTGACCAGTAATTTTTGTATTTGTCTGTCTGTATTTCAAAAGCATCAAAAATTGAAAGCCATGAAAAATTGTAAAGATATGGGTTTAATCTACATCTAATTTTCTTTCAGACGTTACACTGGGCGAATACATTATGTCATAACACGGCCTGTGAAACGCCCCCGCGGACCCGACTTTAAAAATCCATAACTCGGAAACCGATGGTCCTAGCACCGCCAAAATGTACAGGCCCCTCCCACTCCCTGAGCCCTTTCAAACCAATGCAATCACGGCCCGCTACGACCCCGCCTCAGCCTGTTATTTGCCACTGAAACCCCTGTGTGAGACCTGGCTCAAGCCAGCCTTTAAAAATTCATAACTCAGCCAGCGAAGGTCCTAGCCCCGCCCAAATTTACAGGCACCTCCTTCTCCGCGAGTGGCACACTAAATAAGACAATAATAATCCACTCAGTATTCACTGTTGTTTTAATTGCACAAGGCAGTTTAACTAGTGTTCAGTGTTGCCAGATTGGGCGGTTTTAAGTGCATTTTGGCAGGTTTTGAACATATTTTGGGCTGGAAAACATCAGCAGTATCTGGCAACACTGCTAGTGTTTTAGGGTTGACAGGATCTGACTGATCCACTCAGGTGATTAGAGTTCAGTTTACATGAAACTTTACAGTACAGTATTAGGTTAAGTACCATACTCCCAATCAGTGGTTATATTATTATTATTATTATTATTATTATTATTATTATGCACATTTTTTATTCATAATAAGAATGACAGTCAGTCATATGCTTTGTAGGATGATGTAGATTTATATTTTAATAGAATTTTCTTCTATTTTCTCAGTTCTAGTGCAGCAGATTTTATTCTGAATGCCGAATGATATTCCCGTGCTGAGTTTTGAGTCATTTGAAAAGTCATTTTGTTACAAAGTTACTTGGAATCTCGTCCTCAAAATGTTAACTCTATTCTGTAAGAACAGTTGTTTTGTTAATGACTAAATTTCTTATAAACTTGTTATAAACATAGTATAAAATAGTCACTGTTGACAGAATGTTTCATGAGTGTTATTATAGTACCGATATACGAGTACCAGTAAGTTGGAACCAACTGGAACATCCTTGGGCCCCCAGACTTTCCTCTAGACATGGAACTGACCTGTGTGTGCTACTGTTTTCTTGGGTAGAACTTTAAACGTTTTTCTTGAATCTTCTGACATTTTCTTGTAAATTAGATTGAATTTGTAGTGAAATTAGCAACTAATGTCGAGTGTAATTTGCCCTTTGAAGATCACAAAAATGTGCCTGGAAATAGCGGAGAAGCATCTCCAGGCATCTAAAGCCCTTCAGCTTCTGGGGCCCGTCTTAACTCCTGCCTGCATTGTTCTGGGCCTTTGGCCCCTCATTCAGACAGACTGAAATTTGGACGGACAGACAACATTTTAGACTCATCTGTCCTGTGACAGTCTTCTTAAACTTCCTTATTTCCCTCTCACGCTGTTATACAGAGACTAAAGGTAAAATATCTTCACGGTCCCAGTTGAAGGATAAAGTGTAAAGGACCCGAGTACATCCGTGGAGAGTCGCATCCCAGATACAAGCGTCAGTTCTCAGAAATATGGAGAGTGTTCCTTTTCTTGCTTTGAAAAAAGGAAACAGAAAACTACACAGAACCTTTTAAGGGTTCCTCCTGAGGGACCAACAAAGACAACAAGGAGGTGTGTTTTATAAAAGGTGAGTGATGTTCGTCTCATAGCTCCGGCGCTAAGCTAAAGAAGGAAGTAAGCTGATGGGACAAATCATTTAAATATATATATATATATATATATATATATATATATATATATATAATATATATAAGTAGAGTAAAAAGTCTCTGTCAGCCAACAACCAGTCTGTCCAAAAGGATCCGAAGGATACCACGGGTCCCAGCAGTGTAGATATAGATAATGTAGAATAGAAAAATTTCACTCTGACACCCAACTTTTGAACATTACTAAAAATGTATTCTCAACAAACGTTTCGGCCTTCAGCCTTCTTCAGTGTCAAAAAAACAACATGGTGCTATGGGCGTGGTCTTATATATGCAAATTTGTGAATTCTATACACTTCAAAATAAAAGACAAAGAAAAAATAAACTATTAATTACACAATTTAATAATTTATTTATTAAAATTTATTAAAAAGAATGCAATTTTTAGATTTATATTCTTTTCACTTGTTTAACCCATAAGGGGCTAAAGTAAACAATTGCAACATCCAGTACGCTTCCCTATTTAGAAGCACGTTGTCTAAACTATCTTGAGCAGCGTTAACTATTGTTTCTATACAAATTAATTCAAAATCATTCAAATTATGGGGAGACTGATTAAAATGTTTGGCTACTTCACATGTTTTTTTTTTGTTTTTCATACTAGCTTTATGGTTACGAAAACGTACTTTAAACTCCGTAGTACAAGAGCCAACATATTGGAGATTACATTTACGGCAAGTTGCTAAATATACTGTATTGCGGGAAGTACAAGAAAGATGTTGGCGAATTTTGTATTTCCTTCCGGTTACGGAGCTGACAAAAAAATTTGACTCTGCGAAGAAGTTATTACATAAATCGCATTTTTGCTACACCTAAAGCAACCTTGTTCACGCCCTTGATTTTTGACTTCTGTGTCACCACGCTTGAGTTTAGAAGGCGCAAGAATATCCTTAAGATTTTTCGGCCTTCTAAAAGCTGAAATAATACGACCCTCTGGAAATACTTCTTGCATTAAAGCAGAGGAATGCAAAAAGCTGAGATTGTTCCGCAAAATCTTACCGATATCCGGAAGGTTAGGGTTAAAGTAGGCCGAAACGTTTGTCGAGAATAAATTTTTAATAATGTTCAAAAGTTGGGTGTCAGAGTGAAATTTTTCTATTCTACATTTTATATATATATATTAGAAAATAGTGATGTATCCAGTCTTTCGGTGTTATCACACACTTGACATGTGCTGAGGATGTTAAAAATAAATCTGTGTGTGTGTGTGTGAGACTGTTACTTTAGCTCCTGATCAATGTTTCAGGGAGGATAACACACAGGGAGTGTAGTATAAATATAGCTGAAGGAGTGCACTCACTGAACGATTTTCTCTCGTCGGATTTCCTTGGGCCATCAGAACTCGCTCAGGTGGAACGGAGGTATCGATGTCAACGCTGCGTTTCGGCAAAGAGATATTGAGCCGCTTTGTCCTGCTGACAGAAATATTTACAGCGTTCCAAAGCAAAGTATGGCCTCCGCTCATCCAACAACGATCACGATCATCACCACAATGCGTTCTAAAGGCTGTAGATCAGATCCACAGTGAAACGGACGAGAAGGAGACGCTTCTGGCTTCAGTGGCTCCTGGAGAAGGTTCAGAGTCGGGCAGGCCTGAGGACCTTCTTACCTCATGAGGCTGGATTGCTGAGTGCAGCTTGTCTGTTTTCGCCTCATTTAGTTCGATAGATTTCAGATCAAACATCAGAACAGAAAGAAAGATGAAAAGGATGAAAGGAAATGGAGGACTTTAAGGAAAATCGACTCACATGTTCTCCACAGATCCTTGTTTCTCAACATCACTGGAAACATTTGAGTTTTCTAGGAAATCCTGACACTGATGGTTTATATCTAAATCACATCCTGTTTGGAAACCAGTGGTTCCGTGAGCGTGTTCCAGTATCGCGTCCTGACGCAAGGTGTTACTGTCTCGACTCTCACAATGTTCATCAATGTGTCGATCAAAATCACACAGCTGCACTGATTTGAAGAACAAAAATAATAACATGACGTAAAATAAAACACAAGCACAGATGTTAACAGATATAAAGTATTACATGCTCTAGATCAGCCTTTCTCAACCGGGGTGCCGTCAAAAAATTATATATTCTAACATTGAAATAAATAAAATGAATTAAAATTCCAAAAAACGATAGTTACACTCATGCAGATCATCGCCGCCTCATGCATCGTCAAAATTTGTCTCACGGCCCCCTTTCCCATGTCACAACGTCACTGCCGGGGTCAGCGTATGGTCAGCGTGACTGCGTATGTGTTATATGGGGGTGCCTTGAGAATTTGCACACTTCTGAAGGGTGCCGTGATGAAAAAAGGTTGAGAAACGCTGCTCTAGATTAATGCGTATAAATAATAATTGTCAGCAAATTGCTGTGGGATGAGAGGAATAAAACTCTTCAGGACATGCTGTTAGAGGGAAATAATCAACTTTACTACAGAAGCGAGTGATTGGTAATCTGTTAGCATCGTTTCTGCACCAAAAGACTTCAATTTGTACAAATTCCTGTCAATTTACTCACGAAATACAGCCACTGCTTTATCTACTCTCTCTCTCTCTCTCTCTCTCTGTCTGTTTCTCTATCTATCTATCTGTCTCTCTCTGTTTCTCTCTGACTCTCCTTCTCTCTCTATGACTCTCTCTGCCTCTTTCTCTCTCTGTCTCTCTCTCTGTTTCTCTCTCTCTACCTATCTGTCTCTTTCTCCCCATCTCTCTCTCTCTCTCTCTCTCCATGATTCTCCATCTTTGTAACAGATGTTCCAGACTATCAAAACCTGCCAGAGGAACTTTGTGGTGCTGAGAGGAACTGTCAGTCATCACTGCAGATATCATCTGTGTGTGTGTGTGTGTGTGTGTGTGTGTGTGTGTGTGTGTGTGTGTGTGTGTGTGTGTGTGTGTGTGTTTTATCACTCGGATATGTCACACCTGAGCATCTACATGAAAACATGATGTTCGTTGGGGTTTCTGTGGTGGTGGGGGTGTGTTGGGGTGGTAGGGGTGGTGGTGGTGGTGGTGGTGTGGTGTGGGGATGATGGATCAGGACCTCAGGTGGTTCCATTGACTGAATAGTTGAAGATCTTTCACAGAGAAAAAGGAAAGTCGAATTATCTCTGGAAAAAGAAAAGACAAATGCCATGTGAAAGAACGAATCCGTTTTTCATGTTCGTTTCATCGCAGATCCGAGTCAGTGATCCTTTCTCCACGTGTAAATCATGTTCAGGGTTTTATAGAGCCTCAAACTGAACGGATACATCTTTGTTATAAACCTGTCGCGCATGTCCAGCTTCATCTCTTTTTTTTTTCTAAAGGAAAACATGAGCCCCGTTGTGGCTGAGCTCATACAGAGCTGTAAAATTAGTGCTCAGAAACGCCAGAGTGTTCCGGAGGTGCGAAATGTACAACTAAAGCTCGAGAGGTTTGGTAATGGAGGCTGTGGCCCAGAAAGAGCTGAGAGCTTCAGAAATAGCCAAGGTGCGAACAGGCTGAAGGATTACACCTGTGGGACTCTGCCAGCAACATCTCATGCTCTTCCTCTTTTTATTCCTCTCTTCTGAACTCGCTCACTCTGACGCCCCTGACAACGAGATGTTCCTGTGGAATATTTCATCTGTAAATACGCTTCAAAACACTGTGGAGTGTCAACCAAGGACAGTATTATATCCATCCGTGTGAAGGTGTGAAGGTGTTTTCTCACAGATATTAATCAGAGACCTGGTTCAGCTGGAGGAGTGAAGGTTTTATGTATAAACGTATGAATTTTCTACAAATTTTTAAGTTTCTCTGTCGGACGAGCACTCAGTCAGATTCTCCTTCAAACCATGGATGTGTTTTATTTACACCGACCAACAACATCGGCCTTATTTTATTAATTTGACTCGAAACAGTGCAGCAAAATCTCCTAACATTCTCCACACACATGCGTTACTATTTCATGACCTTGATTTCACATCTTATGTCTTCATTAAGTTGTGCTCAAGTTTATAATAGAACTGAAGAACACTGTGCTGGATCAAGTGCTGTTCTCTGTGCTAATGAGTCGTTAGTATGGAAGCTGTTTTGTTAAATCAATCCTGTAATTAAATATATTATTGTACATTTAGTGGTACAGTGGGTCGTCACTGGAGCTGTACATTCTGTACATCCACCTGCTGTTTGATGCACTTCTACAACCAGCTGATCTGATGCATCAAATCACGCAGATACAAATCAAGAGCTTCAGTTAATTAATGTTCACAACGTTCAAACATCAGAATGGAAAAAACTGTGATCTCAATTTTTGTGTGACTTCCTTTCACTGTGGTATGGGTGCTGGTTTGAGCCAGATGCGTAGTTTTGGTTTGAGTATTTCAGAAGCTGCTGATCTCCTCCTGGGGTTTTCACTCAACAGTCTCTAGAGTTTATGCAGATGGAATGGTGCGGAAAAAAAAAAAGAGTGAGTGCATGAGCGACAGTTCTCTCGGTGGAACTTGTTGATAAGAAAGGGGCAGAGATCAGAAAATGGACAGATTCAAGGTGGTTTGAGCTTTTTTTTTGGCCAGGAAGGATAGAGTAACTCATATAATCACTCTTTACAACCGTGGTGAGCAGAAAAGCATCTCAGCATGCAACAACAGAACAGAAGAACACACTGGGTTCCACTCCTGCAGCCAAGAACAGGGATCTTACAATCAACAACACGTTCCTATTAAAGTGACCGGTGAGTGTGTATATATTATTATTATTATATTATTATTATTATTACATTAGTCATTAGGCATTACTGCTAGCTAGTTAATAACCAGGCGGCACAGTGGTGTAGTGGTTAGCGCTGTCACCTCACAGCAAGAAGGTCCGGGTTCGAGCCCCGGGGCCGGCGAGGGCCTTTCTGTGTGGAGTTTGCATGTTCTCCCCGTGTCCGCGTGGGTTTCCTCCGGGTGCTCCGGTTTCCCCCACAGTCCAAAGACATGCAGGTTAGGTTAACTGGTGACTCTAAATTGAGCGTAGGTGTGAATGTGAGTGTGAATGGTTGTCTGTGTCTATGTGTCAGCCCTGTGATGACCTGGCGACTTGTCCAGGGTGTACCCCGCCTTTCACCCGTAGTCAGCTGGGATAGGATCCAGCTCATGACTCTGCACAGGATAAGCGGCTACAGATAATGGATGGATGGATGGATAGTTAATAGCCCTGTGAGTTTAAGCGTTTAAGTTTAAGCGCTCTGAAACTCATCTCTCATCTCATCTCATCTCATTATCTGTAGCCGCTTTATCCTTCTACAGGGTCGCAGGCAAGCTGGAGCCTATCCCAGCTGACTACGGGTGAAAGGCGGGGTTCACCCTGGACAAGTCGCCAGGTCATCACAGGGCTGACACATAGACACAGACAACCATTCACACTCACATTCACACCTACGCTCAATTTAGAGTCACCAGTTAACCTAACCTGCATGTCTTTGGACTGTGGGGGAAACCGGAGCACCAGGAGGAAACCCACGCGGACACGGGGAGAACATGCAAACTCCGCACAGAAAGGCCCTCGCCGGCCATGGGGCTCAAACCCGGACCTTCTTGCTGTGAGGCGACGGCGCTAACCACTACACCACCGTGCCGCCCGCTCTGAAACTCATTGATGAAAATTCTCAGCTTTTCCACACGCTGTTCATCTCATCAGTTTATTGAATATTATTTACGTTGCGATTGAGTTTTCTGTGAACGTAATAAACATCATCTCTCAGTAAAACTACAGCTGAAGGTCATGAAAATAAGCAAAGAGAAATAAAATGAATAACAAATAATGAAAGCTGAATCTAATCTGCGATACGTCACTCTGCCGTACTGTAGATGTGTTTCTCTGTGCGGTGATTTCTCTCTTAAATCTCATGACCTGAAAAAAAAAGAAAAAAGAAATAGACGAGTGTCAGTGCGTGCCAATTAAAAACGTTTCGTTTAGAAACGTGCAGTTTGATGATAAAGGCATTTTTTAACTTCAACTTGCTGAAGCAGAAACACTGAGCAGAGCTTTAATTCATGTTTTTATGCTCATTTTGAATGTAGAAACAAAAAAAAACTGTTTAAAAACAATAAATAAAATGATGAGTGTGTTCTCGTCTCTGAGTGGCTGATGATGATGATGATGATGATGATGATTGGCTGGTGGAAAGGACTGTCTGAAAAACCCAAACGAACACACATGGTTATGTTTTAATGATAATTACAGGCCTGAGGTGGCGATCTCCATCGCTCTGCTACCAAACAGCCGTGTGTTTATGTTCAAGCTCTCGTCTAAAGATCTTTCCGTGTTTCTCTTTCATACTGACGAATGTAGAAACCCTGATATATTTTTGTGTGTGTTTATTATTACTTCCCATCTCTTTCTCTTTCTCTCTATCTCTCTTGTTAACCCTCAGGGGTTGTTATGATGAAAAATATTGAAAAGAAAAAGAGCAACAGAACCGGCGTCCTCGCTGCACGCGCTCAATCCGAATCCGCTCACCTCCTCGCAGTCAGTCAGCGTTACCCCGCCTCCAGCCTGCTCCAAATCCCTGCTTTCATCTCCGACCTGAAGCATGGCCGTTCCTCCTGCTGCTGAAAGCCTGCTGAAGTGCGAACGCGTGTGAGCAAGGGGTTAATAACGGGTGCGAGTGTTTCGGATATGATGATAGCTAATGGGATTTGGTGCTTGGGAAGGAAAATACTCAGATCCTGACAGTTTCATTTCCCCAAACCCTGAACATTAGGCCGGGAAGTGAGGCAGTCAGTGATCTGGAGGTTTCAGGCGGATAATCCCAGACAAGATGGACGTTATAGAGATGATACCTTTGTTAAATATGGATTCTCACTTTTATTTGAGATGGTTATAGAATTAAAAAGGAAATTGTGGAAGTTAGTGAGTGTATGATGAGTTGATTCTGCATTGCAGATACAGTTATAACTGCAGTACGAGCGTGCGACTGACCTTCAACACTGAAATGGGGTTGAAAAACACATTCAAACCACGTTTAATGCAAACGGTTGTAAAAGGGTTAACAAAATGTTTATAAATCAACGTTAAAATTTTACATTCCTTCAACAACATACAAAAGAGTTATGATCATTCTTCTTCTTCTTCTTCCTCTTCTTCTTCTTATTATTATTATTAGTAGTAGTATATGAGCATTTCATTATATTTTGATCATAAGACCACTTCAGAAACCTGAATTCATCTGTTAAATATATAACAGTAATTATTCTCTCCACATTCACTGGATATGAGCAATCGCACACTCTGATTGGCTCCTCGACTACTAGGATATCAGCTCATATACCATGAATAGAGAAAAACAAAATGGCGGAGCGTGTTGCTGAACCAACTGAGGACGAAATAAAAACTCAACTCGAAAACAAAACCACAATAAATACAAAAAAAGCAACAAAATATGGAATAAAAGTATTTAATGGTAAGAACATCTCTCTTTTATTTTTCAATAATAATAATAATTATTATTATTATTATTATTATTATTATTATCGCATTTTTCACAAATTGCTCCTGTCATTTTGCCGGTTTGTTTACATTCTAAGCGGAAATGATTTTGTTGGACATTTTGTATAAAGTTTTTATTTATCGAATTTGCAAAAAAGTAAAAATAAAAATGCTCTGTTTCTCAAAATCCAGTGAATGTCGATAGAATAAAATGGTTATTCCACTCAATCTTGTCATACATGGATTATAGACAACTCGGTGCTACGCGACTCATCAGCTATCAGCTCATGTACGACTCGATTTCATGGAATAACTGTTTATTATTATTATTATTATTATTATTATTATTAACAAAAAGTAAGATGTTGAAACATCATCAAATATCAACACTGATTCCATTTTCAAACTCAAAACAAAACTCAACAGTCAACAGTCGATTCAACCTTCATCCATGATGTTGATTCACCTGTAAATAAGGTGTAAGGGGTGTAGGGGGCTTTGAGTAGAGGAGTAGTCACTTGGTTGATGTCTGCTGCGCCCGAACCGACCATCAGTAGGGTGGACATGCACCTCGGCCCTCACTCATCCCCTAAACTCTCACGTGCTGGCTCCAAGCGCCACACCCCAGTACACCGCTTCAGCAGGCGGGCTAAACCACGTGAGGGGACAGGGACAAGGACAGTCCATAAAACCTACAGCTCTGTGGTCTCCACAGCCATCTTACTCTGCTGGGCCACTGTGGAAGGATACTGAGCCTAAGGAGTGAAGTTGGTTCCAACAGAAGTTGGCTGCGCGAACCAACCGTCACTATAAACCTACCGAGCGCAGGCGGGAAGAAAAGGAAAGTCCTGCAGCGATGGAGAAGAGGCGAAACAACAGGTGTTAGATGGCACTGGGAGTCGCAGTCTCAACTCCGCATGTAGGCGGCTCAGACGTGATGGTCGTCTGTCTGCTGACCTGAGACAACAGCAACTCTCGGCAGCATCCTGAGTGACCAAGCAGCCCTTTTTTGGGACAGCGCTGCTTGCTCTGAATAGAGAAGGACCTAGAAAAGGTGGTCTAAAAATCGCTTGTCTCACTATAGCCGGGTTGGCTCGCCGCAGCCAACAGGCATCTCTCTAAAGCGGTAAAACAAACAAAAGAATGAAGAGTAGTACTATGCTTAAAGTGGCCTGCTGGAATGTTCGCACAATGCAGGACTCAAATGACAGCAACCATCCACAGAGACGCACAGCTCTTGTCACCAGAGAACTAGCCAGACTGGACATTGACATTGCAGCAGTTAGTGAAGTTCGTTTTGCAGAACAGGGCTGTCTGACAGAACATGGTGCAGGGTACACGCTCTACTGGTCTGGGAAAGGGAAAGATGAAAGACGGTTATCTGGTGTGGGCTTCATGGTAAAGACTTCCATTGCCAACAAGCTTCAAAATCTTCCGTTTGGACATTCCGACCGTCTTATGTCCCTCTGTCTACCACTATGTGAAGACAAGTTTGTCACCCTGATCAGTGCCTATGCTCCTACACTCCAAGCAGATCCTCTCACAAAAGAAGTGTTCTACTCAGAGCTCAGGAACCTCCTCAGCAAAATCAACATAGCAGACAAGGTTGTTGTCATGGGAGACTTCAACACCAGAGTGGGTAGAGACTCAGATGTATGGCCAGGTGTACTTGGATGACACGGGGTGGGTAACTGTAATGATAATGGACGACTGCTTCTTGAGTTGTGTGGAGAACATGGTCTAAGCATCACCAACACCCTCTTTCAGCAGAAAGCACAGTTCAAGACAACATGGCAACATCCACGCTCCAAACATCGGCACCTCCTGGATTACATACTGGTGCGCCAGAAGGATGTCCAGGATGTACTACACACCTGAGTCATGCCCAGTGCAGACTGCTACACAGACCACCGGTTGGTCAGAGCTAAACTCAGGCTATCTATCAAACCCCCAGTAAAGAGGAGAGGCCCACAAGTAAAGAAGCTACACATTGACAGGCTCTCAGAATGCAAGGTGGAATTTCAAGCCAAACTGGAAGAGCGTCTGAACACCATCAAAGGTAACACAAGTGAGGAGAACCCAGACCCAGAAACCCAGTGGCAGAGGTTGAAAACAATCCTTCAGGACACAACGGCAGAGGTAGCACGCTATGAATCCAGGAAGCATAGAAACTGGTTTGATGAGAATGATACTGAGATTCAAGACCTACTGCAAAGGAAATGCTCCTGTTATGAGAGAGTCCTTGCAAGGCCAGACAACCAGTCAGCTAAAACCGCTTACAGGAATTCATGCCACACTGCACATAGAAAGCTGAGGGAATTGCAAAACAAGTGGTGGACAGCATTAGCAGTAGAAACCCAGAGATGCTGACTCAGGAAGCACCCATGCTTTCTACGAAGCACTACGAACAGTATATGGCCCAACCCTCCAGATACAAACCCCCTTATGCTCATCAGATGGCAGAAGGCTTCTCACTGACAAGGAGTCCATAC
Organism: Neoarius graeffei; assembly: GCF_027579695.1. NCBI lineage: Eukaryota > Metazoa > Chordata > Actinopteri > Siluriformes > Ariidae > Neoarius > Neoarius graeffei. The sequence goes on from NC_083578.1 coordinate 2,616,098, forward strand.
TACATCGTTGGGCAGAGCACTATGGAAGTCTGTTTGGAGACAAACGCCAAGTGCAGGAGGAGACAATCAGGAGGATACCACAGCAAGCAATAAAGACAGAGCTTGACATCCCCCCTTCCCTAGAGGAAGTGAAAGCAGCAGTTGCCAAGTTGAAGTGCCACAAGGATCCCGGGGTTGACGGCATACCAGCTGAAGTGTATAAGCTGGGGGGCGATACCCTGCTCACAGTGCTTACTGACCTGTTTAGGGACTGCTGGGAGAGAGGAGTTGTACCACAAGATCTCCGTGATGCTGTTATTGTATCCCTCTACAAAAACAAAGGGGAGAAGTCTGACTGCTCAAATTGCAGGGGTGTGACACTACTGTCTATCGCTGGGAAGATCCTAGCAAGGGTTATTCTGGACCGGCTTATCCCAACAGTTGCTGAGGAGAACCTTCCAGAAAGTCAGTGTGGATTTAGGGCAAACAAGAGCACAACAGACATGACTTTTGTTCTCAGGCAGATTCAGGAAAAGTGTAGAGAACAAAATGTAGGACTGTATGCTGCCTTTATAGATCTTACAAAGGCCTTCGATACCGTTAGCCGTGACGGGCTCTGGAGGATTCTAGTAAGATTGGGCTGCCCACCAAAACTTCTTCAAATCCTGCAACAGCTACATAAAGGCCAAATGGGACAAGTTAAGCACAAAGGTGAGCTATCAGACCCATTCCCCATTGAAAATGGGGTTAAGCAAGGATGTGTTTTGGCACCCACATTATTCGCCATATACTTCAGCATGATGCTTAGGGAAGCCAAGGAGGACCTCACAGACAGAATTTACATACGATTCTGAATGGATGGGAGTGTTTTCAACCTGCGAAGACTCCTGGCTCACACCAAAACCCTTGAAGCACTGATACGAGAGCTGCTGTTCGCAGACGACTGTGCCCTTCTTGCTCATACAGAAGAAGCCCTTCAGAGAGCTGTTAACCATTTTGCTGATGCAGCAAAGGCCTTTGGCCTCACCATAAGCCTCAAGAAGACAGAAGTGCTGCACCAGAATTCACCTCATGGGAGCTACCTGTCACCCCACATAAGTATTGATGGTACACAGCTCAACACAGTAGAGCACTTCACATACCTCGGGAGCATTATTTCCAACGATGCTTCAGTTGACAAAGAAGTGGGGAACAGACTCTCCAAAGCCAGCATTGCCTTCGGTTGACTATGGAAACATGTCTGGAAGAACCACAACCTGCGGCTGGCTACCAAAATCCTGGTCTACAAAGCAGTTGTTGTTACCACCCTTCTCTATGGATCTGAGGCCTGGGTTCTGTACCGGAGACAAGTAAAGCTCCTGGAATGATTCCATCAGCAAAGCCTTCACTCCATCATGGACATCAAATGGCAGGACTTTACAACGAACAATGAGGTCCTGAAGCGAGCCAACATCTGCAGCATTGAGGCCATGCTCCTGTCCAGACAACTACGCTGGGCAGGCCACCTGGCACGGATAGAAGACACCAGAATGCCAAAGGCCATTTTCTATGGTGAACTCTGCCAAGGTAAACATGCCAGAGGTGCACCAAGAAAGCGCTACAAAGACCAGTTAAAACAACAGCTCAGAGTGGCTGGCATCCCTGAAGTTGATTGGGAAAGCAGAGCTGCTAACAGAGCAAACTGGAGAACTTTGACAAGGCGAGGCGCTGAGGGGCTTGAGAAAATCTGACATGATCATGCTGAAGATAGAAGAAGAAGGAGAAAGGAGGCAGCTGACCAGAACATGTCTCCAACCCAGTTTACCTGTCAGCAGTGCAATAGAGTATGCAGGTCGAAGATAGGCCTATTCAGCCATCTGAGAGCCTGCAGGACTACCAGTACTTCCCAGAGATCCTCGACGACGGGCAAAGAGCCAAGAGAAACGTTGGAATGTTCGTTAAATTGTGCAGCGCCTCACAGCTCCTGTGCAAAGCTAAAGAAAATAATTAACACTGTCACAATTGGTACTGTTATGCAAGGAATAAAACACAACTGAGCATTCTCTTACAGGAAAATAATCAACAACAACAATAACATTAAAGTCCGGCCTAATGAGAGAGTTCCCAGCTCAAAGATGATTATTTTCCTATAAATCTACAAGGCAGTTTTTTATTATTCTGTAAAACATTATATAATTATATATTTTTAAAAAATCCTGAAATTATACAATTATAAATTATCGATTTCCAAATATGGATATTAGCATTAAGTCCTAAAGTATAGCTGGTAGTTTTTGACGAGTTACTCTGAACGCTTTGGTAGCAGTAGTGCTTGAACAGCAAGTACACAAGCTACGAACCATATCTTTATTTCACTTCCTTCAAAAGTTATATCAGTATTTATAACGTACACAAGGGAAGGTTCCTCATATTCAGAGTCGGGTTAGACGCGTACCCAGGTTGATCTTCTGAGCGCCATACTGAGATTTCTTGAGTAGAAACATCAGAGGCGGCACTTTTCGGCATTATCTTTAAACACAGGCACTCACATTAACTCAGGAAAAAAAAAAACAATCAGGAATAGAAAATGTAAAATATAAAAAAGGGCATAGTGGGGGGTTGTTTTATGTTTTCCTTTTTGCTGTCAAATGTAATATGGTGTAACATAAAAGCAAGTTTAAAAATAAAAAGATGTATGAATGAGAAAGATAACAGGAGTCTAGTATGTATATTAATAACATATTACTGCATCAATAATCCTAGTTTTCACGCACAACAGTCTCTAGAGTTTACACAGAATGGTGCCAAAAACAAAAAACATTTTTGAGTGAGTGAGTGAGTGAGTGAGTGAGCGAGTGAGTGAGTGAGTGACAGTTCTGTAGGTGGAAAAAACAAATGCCTTGTTGATAAGAGAGGTTCAGAGGGAAATGGACAGATTCAAGCTGTGGTGGTTTGAGCTTTTTGGCCAGGAAGGATATAGTAACTCATATAATCACTCTTTACAACCGTGGTGAGCAGAAAAGCATCTCAGCATGCAACAGCAGAACAGAAGAACACATTGGGTTCCACTCCTGCAGCCAAGAACAGGGATCTTACAATCAACAACAAGTTCCTATTAAAGTGGCCGGTGTGTGTGTGTGTGTGTGTGTGTGTGTGTGTGTGTATACACTCCTTGTGCTACACAAAAAATATAACAAATAAAACTGTCACATGTCTTGAATTATGACTCACTCTCACCCCCTACAGAGGGACCCTATAGAGTGTAGTAGAGAGCAGGGCATGGTCATGATCACTTCAGAGTTCACAGATTTCCCTGGAGGAAGAAAGAAGAAGTGAGAAACAATGTGTTCAGGAAGACTTTGCTGATGATCACTGGATCTTCACAGACTTCCGGAAGCTCATCTAACAAGATTCTGTCAGAATAATCGAACATCTGCCCGTGTGTCGCTTTATCATGGAGACTTTCCTGAAGTTTATCCCTCCAAACCCGAATGACTTTGTCTTCCCTCTTCCTCCTGACTGAAATACAGAAACACACGACTCAAGCGCTGCTGTTTAACAAAGTGAAACATGTCATTGTTGATGTGCAGCATAGGTTGTGGTTTTGAAATGTTAAATGAAAAAGATCATTTGTAAAATAAAAAAGACTACTGTATTGAAACATCCTTCATATTTACACCCCTCGTGTAAGATGACATAAAATATTTTATTGCTCAGGAAAGTTCAGGTGGATCTTTAGATGAGAATGATAACTGAGGCTTCATCGTTATTTTTTGTAATCATGTGCAACAAGCTAATGAGCTGAATAACAGAATAATCACGGGCTGGTGAGTGAGATTAGATTAGATTAGATTAGCTTTAGAGAGACTGTTTATTGCTGTAATAACGTAAGCAAGAACAGAAAAGAACTCATTTCTGATTAAACATTAAACGTAGCTGTAAACAGACACAAAGTGTGCAATATTCCTTTTAAACAAACACAACAGTATAATTACTGATCATTCGCTGTGCTCAAAGGGGAATAAAACACTTCTGGACGTTGTTCTGTTAAAGGAAACTCATCACACTCTCCGCTGCGTGTTTGATCAGCTCTGATATCTCGAGTCCTCGGGTAAAATTAATCCCAGATTTATAGACCAAACCTTTAAAACCCGTATTAGCTTTTTGTAGATTATTTCTGTTCCTGGTTTCTTATTTATCCATGTTTGTGCATGTGATTTGAAGCGGATATGCGCTTTATTTATATGCTAATCCGCTCATAATAGCCACGGTGCACAATAAGGGAACGTTTTATTACATTTGATGGCAGAAAGCGAGTGTGTTATATCCCGCTGCCTGCACAGAACCCTGTCTCGCATCGCTAATGAGATCTTTTATTTGCTTAGCTGAGTTGCTTGGTTGCTGATTTAGAACACAAAGTAATGCAAATCTACCATATACATATGTACACACACACACACACACACACAGATAACATAGCTACAGTCAAAGTAAAAAGTATGTGAACCCTTTGCAATTATCTGGGTTTCTGCATGAATTGGTAATAAAAAGTGATCTGATCTTCATCCAAGTCACAGGTACTGATACACACAATGAGCTTAAGCCAATAGCACACAAAAAATTCTACTTCTTCATGACTTTATTATACAAATGCATTCAACATTTACAGTAGTGGTGGAAAAGTAAGTGAACCTCTGGATTTAATAACTGGTTGTTCCTCCTTTGGTAGCAATGACTTCCACCAGGTGCTTCCTGTAACTGCAGATCAGACCTGCACATCGTGCGGGGGAATTTTAGCCCATTCTTCCCAGCAGAACTGCCCTAACTCTTCCATATTCTTGGCTTGTCTTCTGTGTACGGCTGTCTTCAAGTCATTCCACAGCATCTCAATCGGATTGAGATCTGGGCTCTGATTAGGCCACTCCAAAAGGCGGATTTTGTTCTTGTGAAACCATTGTGCTGTGGATTTGCTGCGACGTTTGGGGTCATTGTCCTGTTGCATCACCCAGCCTCTTCTGAGCTTCAGTTGACGAACAGACACCCTCACATTATCCTGGAGAATTTGTTGATAAATTTGGGAATTCATTTTCCCCTCAATGATGGCGAGCTGTCCAGGCCCTGACGCAGCAAAGCAGGCCCAAATCATGATGTTCCCGCCACCATACTTTACTGTAGGGATGATGTTTCGATGTTGATTATGCAGTGCCCTTTTTACGCCAAATGAAGTTCTGCTTGTTCCTCCCAAATAGTTCAATTTTGGTTTCATCACTCCACAAAACATTTTCCCAGTACCATTTTGGAGTGTCGAAGTGCTCTTTTGCAAAATTCAGGTGTGCAGCAATGTTCTTTTTTGACAGCAGTGGCTTCTTTCTTGGTGTCCTGCCATGGACTCTTTTCTTGTTCAATGTTTTGTGTATTGTTGAATCATGAACAGAGATGTTAGCCAGTTCTAATGACATCTTCAAGCCTTTCGCTGTCACTCTAGGGTTCTTCTTTACCTCATTAATGATTTTGCGTTGTGCTCTTGGGGTCATCTTGGCGGGGCGCCCACTTCTGCGCAGAGTAGCTACAATACCTAATCGTTCCCATTTATAGACAACTTGCCTGACAGTAGACTGATGAATACCTAAAATCTTTGAGATGACTTTGTAACCCTTTCCAGCCTTATGTAAGTTAACAATTCTTGATCTTAGGTCTTCAGATAGCTCTTTCGTGCGGGGATGGGCATGATTCCCATCTGGATATGCTTCTTGTCAAAAGTTCACACTCAAACTTTTCAGGGTTTTTTATCAATCAAAGCAATTCTAGGCCACGCCTCTGAACTCGTTTCATTAAATGGAACCCAGGTGTGTTAAATTCTGACTGCAATGAGCTTTTTAAAAAGTCATTAGCTTAGGGTTCACTTACTTTTTCCAACCTTCAGTTTCACAGTTTGAATGATTTATTCAATATGGTGAAACATTCTTTGAGAGTCTGTGTATCTTTAGTTATAGGAGACGGTCGTTGTTCATTATTGTGACTTATATGAAGAAAAGACCATGTTTTATAGACCCAGCAGATATCAGAGAAGTACTTTTATTTGCATCACACAAAGAAAAACCAATCATATCTCCTCTTTAATGCATCACTAATTAAACCTTCAACAGAGGTGCAATCTTTTCAGAAGAAAGCAATTTCACAGCAGTGTGTGGTGTGTGAAAGTTCAGCAGTGTTGACAAAAATCATGAGTGATTGTACACACACACACACACACACCCTGTGGTGTCAGGAGATCGAATCAGCTGAGTTCATAAGTACAGACGGACCCTGGATTTGAATCAAATTCTCTCAGGTTTTATCGTCATGACAAATAAAATTAAACCAATTTTAGTGTCGAACTATAAAATTAAAATTGTAATAATCATTAAATTGAAATTCAATAAAAGTATCTGTTTAAAGTAGATGTCTAAAGGTTTATGTATTTGTACTGTTAATGTATATTTTTAGTTTCTTTACTAGGGTTTGTAATGATGAAGCTGTAATGATCTCAGAGTGTGAATTCATGATCTACTGATAATTCATCTCATCTCATTATCTCTCGCCGCTTTATCCTGTTCTACATTGTCGCAGGCGAGCTGGATCCTATCCCAGCTGACTACGGGCGAAAGGTGGGGTTCACCCTGGACAAGTCGCCAGGTCATCACAGGGCTGACACATCGACACAGACAACCATTCACACTCACATTCACACCTACGCTCAATTTAGAGTCACCAGTTAACCTAACCTGCATGTCTTTGGACTGTGGGGGAAACCAGAGCACCCGGAGGAAACCCACGCGGACACGGGGAGAACATGCAAACTCCGCACAGAAAGGCCCTCGCCGGCCACGGGGCTCGAACCTGGACCTTCTTGCTGTGAGGCGACAGCGCTAACCACTACACCACCGTGCCACCCTCTACTGATACTTTGCTATAAAATTAAAGTTATAATGTTAAACTATAACAGTTGTAAAAACAAACAAAAAAAAAACGAAAGGAAGGTTTTGTATTGTAGCATTGACCTATAAAATTAAACTTTTTGTTGTGTTGATCTATAAAATGTAAATTAAATTACCTTTATGTTTCGTGGCACATGTAAAGATGTTTATTTGTAGGATCAGCTTTTGGTTCATGTTTATTAAGTGACAGATGAATGTTATGATTAAAACCTGAATAATTTTTAAATAATTTTTGAATATTAAAAAAAATAATTTGGCTGAAACATTAACAATTCCTCAAGTGTTTCCTGTTTATGGTTTGGAAGTTGAATTTGTAACACACACACACACACACACACACATTTAAATGGGGCAAAAACCCCTCTGGGAGGAATTTATAACACACCCTGGCCTTTGGCTGGTTTCTTACGCAATGCCTCATCTGCTGCTTCGTCTCTGGGGTTCTTCATTTTTAAAGGCGAGTGTGTGTAGCGAGTGTGAGTCAAAGCCAGGAAGATGTTCTTGCTACTCACTGAGTCTCTTTATTGTGAGAGTCGTTCAAAAATCATGAGTACCAGGCTGGAGGTCAGAACACAGTCAGTCCTAATCATGAGAAGGAAATCAGACCTAATAACGAATCTGAGCTGGAGGGCAGGACAGCAGGAAGGCAAAGATCAAAGGCAAAACATGGATTAAAATAGAAGCGTCTCGGACTGAAGCAAACAAGTTACAAACACTGTTACAAACACGAGAAAGGATTTATGTTTGAGTTTAGTGTTTACAATATAATCATTCCTGATTTGTTTTCACTAAGCTGGAGAAAGTTGTTGGATGTCCAGCCTTTTATTTCTGCTGAACAAAATATATGATGATGATGATGGTGATGATGAAGATGACCTTCTGCTTGACTGTTTTTTACTGGGATGTGTATCTGTGTCATCTGCATCACCGTGATGGTGGATTTTGTGTTTGTGTATGATGCAGTAAGTCCTCGCAGCAGTATATACACTATATATACAAACCAACAAGGGCTGAGGATAGAGCCTTGAGGAACACCACCACAGGACAGAGGGGCCACAGAATAGAAGAAGAGGCACCATGCACTCAGATAAACCACTGAGAAAGTTCTGTTTGATGAATATGATGTAAAGCAGTCGAGAGCAGTGTCCCTGATGCCAACCCACTTTTCAGGATGATCCAATCGGATCATAAGTAAAAAGGCAAACTGAAATGGGTTTATTGTTCTTAAAAGAAATCAACTCCACATGGACGGTCTTCTCTAAAGTTTTTGGTAAAAATGGTTATTTAGTAATGGGTCTAAAATCGATAAAACAGTGGGACCAACACTGTTAAAAACCTTGTTTAAAAATCTGGCAGGTTTCAGAGCTGCAGGACTCCATGAACATAACGGCTTTAATTCCTCCACTGTGGTCTTTAAAGTGTGTAAAGTAAGGGTGCCAAAATTATTGAGCAAGTCAGGAGGGTTTCAGTGTGGAGAAGGAAATGTGGGAAACACCAGACATGAAAATATCATAAATATATAATTCAGATTTATCGAGTGTTCTGTGTTCTAAGATTTAAGATTGAAATAAATGAAATATACGATAATTAAACCAAAAATCAAACTTGTTCTGTTTTCTAATTTTATTTTCAGATAAAAACTGAACAAGACATGTTAAAGTGTGTATAAACATCTAAAAGCTGAATTATTTTACATTTGATTTATAAGCAGCTCAGAATTAATAATACAAAATACATTTGTCCAAAATATTCAATCAGTGGCGGCTGGTAGTCTTTCAAACAGGGGAGGCTGGTCGGTTACGATATTTCCAGATTTTAAGAGAAAAAAACACAACAATTTTGCCCATACTCTTGCCTCTGATCTGGCTGATTGTTGGCAGCGTCACAAACTGTGAAATAACAGGTTCTTTTGGCCCATTAGCCTACTGTCCAATATACATGATGGTGGTGTTGGGGGGAGGGGTATATTTTAACATTTTATATTTTAAAATTGTGGCATGTTGTTTAAAAATTGATCATTATTGAAAGCAGCTCTTTGTCAGGAACCTCAGCAGTAACAGCAGAGTGTTCTGGAATAGGCACAAGCACTGACCTTGGGGAGCCAAACATAGAGCTGGGGGCCACACATTTCATTCAATGACACTTTCCCTATATTTTACTTATTTTGACTGAGAAATGTTTTATTGACAATTTTGATAACCCTTCACTTTTAATCCAGGTCTGTAGTGTGAAATGTTCTCGGCTGTGTTTTTGTTTAAAAATGTTTTCCAAATTGTAGCTGTGTTTAATTCATATCCAGAAAAATATATATTCCAATATAATATACTCAGCATAAACATTTTAAATAGATTCTATATTTTTGGTCCATCCATGACATATTTCTAAAGTAGCCTATTTACTGTTGTTGATGTGGGTCACTTGCTGTTAGCCAATTCACTTTCTCGTACCAGGAGAGCTGAAAGGAACGAGTATTATTCCCTACCTTTTTCACCAAGTCAGTTTGAGGCGTTGGTCTACCCTGCTCTTTAATTTTAATTTTTTCCTCGAAAGGAAGACTGGCAAATGGCTTCACCAAAATTAAATCAGCAATGCTTGGCATCCGTGCGCAGCTTTCTTGCTAGCTGACTAGCCCCCTCAAGTTCAAGTTCAGTCACTCAAATAAACGAAATTTCTGGAACTAAGATAGCAAACTTGACAACACTATATTTACACTTTATTTACAATGAAAATATATACAAACTAAAAAAGCTGGTAGAAACCGTATGTGATGAATGAAATCGAAATGTAAGCTGATCTCTTACAATACACCACAGCACTTGCGAATCTGCACGGGACTGAACTGAAATTCACTGCTGCCTGTCTATATTTGAAACGAGCTGTCAATCAAAGAAAATATCCGGCCACTTTCACCAATCACCAGTCTCCTCGCGGAAACTGCCATGTCCCTCCCACTGTGAGGCTGGGAGTCCGTGGGCGGGCGTTTTCGCAGTATTTGTCCAATAACCGTCTTGCATTTTGAGATTGACAAGCGCAGAGCTCCCAAATGCCATTGAAGTGCACTGAGGCTGGGCTGCATCGCGCTGTCACGAGGGGGAAAAACTCACGCACACATTAGGCGAACTGGGGAAAGTTATAACGGAATGATTTCGCACTGTAGTGGGTTGAGCACATATATTTCTATGATTCTGGATCTGAAATAGCAATGTTATAAGGTCGGCTATAACATAAGCCTAGCGCAATTCATCCTACACGATGTTCGTCATTTTTAGAGGAGGCTGAGCCTCCCTCGCTGTCTTAGAGCAATCGCCCGTGTAATCAAATTGTTTCGACAGACTGTGATATGGTTTTATTTCAGCTGGTAAACAAAACTCAGTAAACCGGACACAGGAAACTAATCAGGGGCTGGATGAAGACAGCGTGATGTTTGAATTTGCAGAACATTTGTGAGGCAAACAAAGCGAAGAGATTTCAGAACTTGATAATTTCACCATAAAGAGTTTCCTGATGCCTCGGAACAAAACCTCAGCTTTTCTGTCACGTCCATAATTGTTTTATCCGGCGTCTGAAAACACAGTGTTTTTTCCAGACATGATGAGATGGCCGAGACCTGTCCAGGACCAGAACAAAATGGACTTTTAATCTCTTTAACTCGGATGATTTGAAGCAGCCTCCATTATAACGAAATGTATTCCAGTCTCTGTGCAAAGCGTGAGGAACCCCACAGCAGGCAGCACACCACGCCCCGTCAGGCAGGACGACGACGCGTCACATCTCCTTTCACCTGTGTGTATTTGAAGAAACATCTGGAGAAGCACTGAATGTGTTCAATACGTTAACTTCACTCTGATTGGTCACCATCCAACAGCAGCTCTGTGAGTCACGCAGGTTTATATCACTGCACTCGTTTTAATCTGTTATCGTTTCTATAGTAACGGCTCATTCACAGGGGCGTGTCCAACAGATGCTCCGCATGAACAGGTTAAAAAACAGTTGCAATGGTGAAGTTTTCTGAACGTAAGAAAACAATGTTTATGTAACATCTATGGACGGAGTCTCCAGTGCCAGCACTTTGGAACAGTCAGATCTGAAGCTGGAAATTTTTATCTTAATGCGCTCAAAGCCTTCACTAATTTTTACAGGGGGCGCTCTTGAGGCGACGCTGCCAAGTTTGAGCTTTCAGAAAAGCTTTCAGACTTGGAGGACCCAAGCTTGATGAAAACACATTAACAGGAGTAATGGATCTCCTCATGACGTCCTTCACACCAGCATGGACGGGTCCAATTAACAGAACTCTGTCACTGCGTCCACAGGGGAAAAAATCTGCACACTGGTCCAAAATGAGATTAACGTTAGTGTCTGAATGGAAACAGATCATATTTTAAACTGTTTACATCATATAATTGTTTAGAGAGAGACAGACAGACAGACAGACAGACAGAGAGAGACAGACAGAGAGAAAGAGAGAGACAGAGAGAGAGACAGGCAGGCAGACAGAGAGAGAGACAGCGAGAGAGACAGAGACAAAGAGAGACGGAGAGACAGCGAGAGAGACAGAGACAAAGAGAGAGACGGAGAGAGAGCGAGAGACAGACAGACAGAGAGAAAGAGAGAGAGACAGACAGAGAGAAAGAGAGAGAGACAGACAGAGAGAAAGAGAGAGAGACAGACAGAGAGAAAGAGAGAGACAGAGAGACAGAGAGAAAGAGAGAGACAGAGAGACAGACAGAGAGAAACAAAGAGAGAGACGGGGAGAGAGAGAGAAAGAGAGACAGACAGACAGAGAGAGAGAGACAGACAGACAGACAGACAGAGAGAGACAGACAAACAGAGAGAGAGAGACAGACAGACAGACAGAGAGAGAGAGAGAGGCAGAGAGACACAGACAGACAGACAGAGAGAGAGAGGCAGAGAGAGAGAGAGAGAGAGAGAGAGAGAGAATGAGAGAGTTAATACGAAGCTGTTGGAGTGGAAACGTTATTTCTCGCCCAGCTCTGTAATTTCCTGTGCGTTTCTCTCCAGCTGAATTCCACTCACTCGACTTTAAAAGGCCGCCGGTCGTCTCACTCGGCTTCTCTGCGGCCTGGAATTAAATCGCGTGGTTTTGCAGTGTATTACAGATCGTTACAGGAGGAAGAAACATCCCTTTTTTAGCAAAGCAAGTTTCCGAGGGGGAAACAGCTCCTGAAAAAAAGATAAAGTGAAGGTGGGTTTGTTTGAAGCCCAGCGTCTCAGGCGGTCGTGTGTTTCTGAGAGCAGCAGTTTGTTTGTATCAGGACTGAGGAGCTCGAACCCGCTGCATATTTTATTATTTTCATTTATATATTTTTGCTCCAATCCACCTGATTTACTAAACTGATCCACACCCTGTTCACAACACACTGTTTACTCCCGTTTACACCACTGATCACACCGCCACACTTCACCTTCATCCCGTGTTTTACACCCTGGGGGAAAATATTCCATCATTTACTGATTTATTGAGTAACTCCGTGAGAAATACACTGCTGTGTAAGATAATCTTCAATAAGAAAAAATTATCCGTCTGAAAAATGATTGATTCTAATCAAGTTCCTTACTTCCTGCTCCAGCCACGCCCTGACCACGCCCACTCATCATTGTTTCCACCTGTTCTTCAGTTTGTTCTGTTACCGAGATCCGACTGAAACCTGCAGAATTAATTACACTTTTAAATCTGATTTGAAGTGCTGTGATTGAGAGTTTAAAAAGAAAGTTGAAATAATCGTTTCCTTTTAGCAGATCATTTTGCTTGTTGGTTGAAATCAATTAATTCAACAACAACAACAACAATACAAATATCTCAATTTGTTGAATGTGATCTTCGTGCAAATACGGTGCGACCCTGCGCTCAGAGAGACGGTGCAGTAGACAATTCTTTTTTTTTCTTGAAATAAATGTTTGAAATCTGCCAAGAGAACAAAAAAAAGAAAAAAAAATTTTTTTCTAGAAATGAGCACTGCTTCAGGGCGGCACGGTGGTGTAGTGGTTAGCGCTCTCGCCTCACAGCAAGAAGGTCTGGGTTCGAGCCCCGTGGCCGGCGAGGGCCTTTCTGTGTGGAGTTTGCATGTTCTCCCCGTGTCCGCGTGGGTTTCCTCCGGGTGCTCCGGTTTCCCCCACAGTCCAAAGACATGCAGGTTAGGTTAACTGGTGACTCTAAATTGAGCGTAGGTGTGAATGTGAGTGTGAATGGTTGTCTGTGTCTATGTGTCAGCCCTGTGATGACCTGGCGACTTGTCCAGGGTGAACCCCGCCTTTCGCCCGTAGTCAGCTGGGATAGGATCCAGCTTGCCTGCGACCCTGCACAGAATAAGCGGCTACAGATAATGGATGGATGGATATTTGAACATTAACTGAAGCTCTTGATTTGTATCTGCGTGATTTGATGCATCATGCTGCTGGCGAGGGATCGGCTGATTACAGAACGGCATCAAACAGCAGGTGGATGTAGGGGTGTTCCTAATAAATTGTCCAGTGAGTGTAAATGCATGAAACCAGGAAGTAAATGAAAACAACTAATAACTATGTTTGGACTAAGAGTGGCGGCACGGTGGTGTAGTGGTTAGCGCTGTCGCCTCACAGCAAGAAGGTCCGGGTTCGAGCCCCGTGGCCGGCGAGGGCCTTTCTGTGCGGAGTTTGCATGTTCTCCCCGTGTCCGCGTGGGTTTCCTCCGGGTGCTCCGGTTTCCCCCACAGTCCAAAGACATGCAGGTTAGGTTAACTGGTGACTCTAAATTGAGCGTAGGTGTGAATGTGAGTGTGAATGGTTGTCTGTGTCTATGTGTCAGCCCTGTGATGACCTGGCGACTTGTCCAGGGTGAACCCCGCCTTTCGCCCGTAGTCAGCTGGGATAGGATCCAGCTTGCCTGCGACCCTGCACAGAATAAGCGGCTACAGATAATGGATGGATGGATATTTGAACATTAACTGAAGCTCTTGATTTGTATCTGCGTGATTTGATGCATCATGCTGCTGGCGAGGGATCGGCTGATTACAGAACGGCATCAAACAGCAGGTGGATGTAGGGGTGTTCCTAATAAATTGTCCAGTGAGTGTAAATGCATGAAACCAGGAAGTAAATGAAAACAACTAATAACTATGTTTGGACTAAGAGTGGCGGCACGGTGGTGTAGTGGTTAGCGCTGTCGCCTCACAGCAAGAAGGTCCTGGGTTCGAGCCCCGGGGCCGGCGAGGGCCTTTCTGTGTGGAGTTTGCATGTTCTCCCCGTGTCCGCGTGGGTTTCCTCCGGGTGCTCTGGTTTCCCCCACAGTCCAAAGACATGCAGGTTAGGTTAACTGGTGACTCTAAATTGACTGTAGGTGTGAATGTGAGTGTGAATGGTTGTCTGTGTCTATGTGTCAGCCCTGTGATGACCTGGCGACTTGTCCAGGGTGTACCCCGCCTTTCGCCCGTAGTCAGCTGGGATAGGCTCCAGCTCGCCTGCGACCCTGTAGAAGGATAAAGCGGCTACAGATAATGAGATGAGATGAGATGGACTAAGAGTTATTTTCTTGTGGTGCAGTCGTTATTGAATGCTCTGGTTCACTGAATATGATAAATTTTACAAAGTTATTAAAATATTAAGCATAAATTCAATGAGCTCGTAAGAAACACTAACAACATACGATTTAATGAGGAGTTTAATAGTTTAAGAGTTTGAGAGGTGCTGGCTAGCTACAAGTCCACGCATTTTAGATTATTTGTTTTCTGGTTTCTTCTCGTATCTCAGCTCAGTAACGTTCATCCACTGACCTCTACACTCTGACCTCAGCTATAAAGAGTCTCGTTTCTGTTTAGCTTTTAATAAATTCAGAAGTAAAGACGCTCGCTGGCAGTTGCTTCAGCCCCAAGATTGGAAAAGCGCCCGATATTTGATTTTATTATGAGACAAAAAAAAACCCAAACCCAAATATGAGAGTGTATTATCATTCTGTGAGCACAGAACAGAAACCAAGTTCACTTATTGATCTGTTTATTTACGAGAGCCAGAAGCCGTGCTGCCTGATTAATCACGGCCGTCTTGTTAGCGTCGCGTTGTGTGTTGTACAAGCTGATGGATGAGTGATTGAGCCGCACACTCAGCGCTGATCCTCGATTATTTTAATCCATTTGCATAAACACATGCTTCAAACCTCATTAAATGCACATTAGACAGACTCGGTGCTCTGACTCCAGCTGCAGCGTAACATCTTCTTAAAACTCGTAAATCACAAACATCGGCTCAGAATGTCATCGTACAAACACAGCTGCTTTACATGACATTAGCATTAATTTCATTTCTCCCATGTGAATCGTGAGAGAAAGGAGGAACGCGAAATCAGAAGCAGACGAAATACACAGGACAGCTGGAAAATTAACGCACAAAACATGCACGAAGTAAACTCTGTGCATTCTCACTTACATTACAGCAGCTATAAACATCCATTCCCTCAGCAGGGTCTCTCTTTTTCTCTCTCTCATTTTCAACCTGTTGTGAAAACACAAAGCGTGAACTCATCTGTCCTGAAAAGGAGTTACAGATTTAACTCTGACACTGGAGACTCCTTCTTTAACTGTTAAAAAATAGCATAGCACATTAACACTACTGAAGATGAACCAGCACCTTCTGACCAATCAGAGTCCAGAATTCAAAGCATAACCCTCAGCATTATGACTTCGTCAGTAATATTATCATGGAATTGACAACTATATTAATTTCAGGAATGTAATTAATACTCTAATTATTAGAAATATCTCATCTCATCTCATTATCTCTAGCCGCTTTATCCTTCTACAGGGTCGCAGGCGAGCTGGAGCCTATCCCAGCTGACTATGGGCGAAAGGCGGGGTACACCCTGGACAAGTCGCCAGGTCATCACAGGGCTGACACATAGACACAGACAACCATTCACACTCACATTCACACCTACGGTCAATTTAGAGTCACCAGTTAACCTAACCTGCATGTCTTTGGACTGTGGGGGAAACCGGAGCACCCGGAGGAAACCCACGCGGACACGGGGAGAACATGCAAACTCCGCACAGAAAGGCCCTCGCCGGCCCCGGGGCTCGAACCCAGGACCTTCTTGCTGTGAGGCGACAGCGCTAACCACTACACCACCGTGCCGCCTATTAGAAATATATTTGTGGTAAATATCATGAATGCTAAATTTCGCGCAGATTATTTTAATGTGGATTTGTCTCGAGGAAATCGCTCAAGTGTGTTGATCGTGAGTGCAGAATTGCGAGTCATTCCGCATCAGCACGTTTACTTTTATTCATTTAAAGACACATTTTTCTTTGTGTCAGGTTTATCGACGTGGATGGATGTGGATCGATGGTGAGTGAGCGCAGTTTGATGATGAGAAAGATTATCCTATAAAATAAGGCTTTGGCAACCAACTGCTGTGTAATTCACCCTGTGTGTGTGTGTGTGTGTGTTGATGTTTATGACACAGTCACTTGCCAGATGCTTTTTTCTGAATTGAGGCCTCCTCCAGCGCGAGCACACAGCCGTTAAAGCTGACAGCTTTCACCACTCCGCACTCTTCTCTTCCTCGTCCTACATCAGCTTTAACGTGGGGTCGTTAATTTTTATATTTTTTATCCTGTACTGGTGGACGCTTGGTCTGTGTTGTTTACTCTGTGTTCCAATGCTATTAATATTAACATCAGCTACAAATCCTATTAAACATCTAGCAAGAAAGCCAAACTGCTAATTACCTTAGCAAGTGTTTAATTTTATAATTTGGAATTGAATCGAGTTCAAAAATGACACGTAGCCGGACCAAACTTAGGGAGCAGAGGTGGAAAGCAACAAACTACAATTGAATTTCAATTTTCTCACCACAAATCTAAAATATAGACGTAACAGTTTGTATTGTGGCAGCTGATCATGATTTGCATGCAGCTAGTTTGTATGGGCATGCTAACTAATATGTGAGAGATTAGTGCTGCATTCAATTTACCACAAAAGCATGAAATTTGAGCTCGGAATTATCGTACGTCATTTTGTAAATCTGTGTGTTGTAAATTAGTCAAATGCATCGGAGCAATAACTCTGTTGTTTGTTACAGCTCGTGCTGTGGTACCTGAGACTGGTCTTGGTCTTGAGACCACTTTCTGAAGGTCTCGGCCTCGTCTTGGAAGCAATTGCATTTATTTCTTGGTCTTGTCTCGGTCTCGGACATAGAGACTCAGGATTTTATTTCAAGACCGGTTAAGACCACAGCTGTGGGGATTTCACTAAACTCCCTGTGCATTTTCTGATTTATTTGTTAACATCATTACTGTGATTGGATGTAAAACTTCCTGCTTTAAATGTGACCAATAATGTGACTCCTTGCTAATTTGAAAATGTTCTTCCTGTTAACAGTCATCACCCCTCCCCCACCCCCTTCACACACACTGGTCTGGTCCTGGTCTTGACTCGGTCTCGCCCTGCCTTGGTCTTGGCCACGGGTGCAGATAGAGGGGGGGACGGGGGGGATTCGTCCCACCCAGATTTAAATTCACCTCATTCGGTCCCCCCCACTTATAGGGAGGAAAAAACGTCTATGCTGTCTTTCTTTGCATAAGGCAAACCTCACGGAAAAATCAAAAGACTAATTACCATTCGGTTTATTGAGGTGCACAGCAGTACATACATAGTTGCAACAACTCACATAAAACAAAACAAAGACTGATATTCGGTTGGTTGAGCTGCGCAGACTGCACAGGTTGTGAGCTTGAGCTTGGTTGCTATGGTTACCCACAACAAGTTTGACAGGCATATCGGGGACAGCTCCTCCTAGTTCAGGACCCCAACACGGCATGATGAAGGGTGCCAAACCGAAAAGGCAGAAAATGATTGCATCGTTTTTTCAAAAAACGACTGTAAGTAAACTGTGCCTTACTTTATCATATCACCTTGCAATTTTTTGATAGTCTGTTCAAAGTAATGTCGTAGTGAAAGTAAAATCGTACGGAGTAGAGATGCCTTTCTGGTAGCCTCCTTCTTTCGGTGGCAGCCTGTAGATACAGTGCTCAGAAGGCAGTTTTAATGTTTAATCTGGCGTTCCCTGCCATAATTTCAGCGAGCATATTGTTTCATAAGGAAACTTTGCGAAGAGTTGTTGACTGACTGCCGCTCACGCAACACACAGGCAGAGTTAGAAAGTCAGGATGCACTGGTTTACACTTTACACACACACACGTAGCCCAGCCTCTCGCTATGTTTAACAGTTTAACACACACACACACACACACACACATATTCAACCCACATGACATCCTGTCGTGTCAGTGGTAAATAGCACATGAGAGCACCAGACATCACAGGTGTGCTCTATTCCTACTCTTTATTTATTAGTAGGCCTAAGCTAACGGTTGCAGGGATGAAGGAGTGATGGTTTTTTTGTCTTAGCTGAGTAACGTCGCTGCCCTGAGGGCATCAGAGTATATTCCTCACACAACACGTGTTGGGGGTGGGGTTGGGGTTGGTTTGCTGGCAGCTTTGTCCCCCCCAGTTCAAAAAACGTATCTGCGCCCCTGGTCTTGGCCTTAACTTAATATCAACCCCTTAAAGTCTTGGCCCTGACTTGATCTCAACCCCTCAAGGTCTTGGTTCTGGCTTGATCTCAACCCCTTAAAGTCTTGGCCTTGACCTTGTCCTTTTATCTCTTGGGGAAACTTTAAAGGTTCTGCCTCGAAGTCCATAACCCAGCGTTTCTCTGTCAATAAGAGTCTCAAGTAAAGCAGAATACTGATAAATAAATGTTTATTTTAATGTCCGTAATTATTGATATGGTCATGTTTTCTGTAAGGGGACGTTTATTTCTGTAACATTTCTGGAAGGAGTCTCCAGTGTCAGTGCTTTGTGTCAGTCTGTGCTAAAGCTGTAGGTTTCCAGAGTAAACGAGAGTAATGTGGGATGAGCAAGAGAGAGAGACAGCACCGTCCTGTGATGAACAAATGAATCAAAAGAAAGAGAGATTAGTGTTTGTGATGTGGAACGAGAAAAGGCAAAGCTCGGCATATTCTACACTACATGATGATAAATATGAGGGAGAGAGAGAGAGAGAGATCAAGGAAGGGAAAGAGGATGAGAGATATACCATATTCTTGTGATAAATACGAAGGAGAGAGACGGAGGATTGTGGAAGCGACAGAGTGAAAGAATGAAGGATCAGTGGGTGGGGATTAATATAAAATAGGAAGAGAAAGGCCCAGAGAAAAGAGGAAAGAGGAAAGAGGAAGGGAAATTTACTAAAAGAATGAATAAAGCAGGAGAGGAAGAAGGAGGGAAGATGAAGGAAAGATAGAGAGTCAAATGGAGAGATGAGTGATAGCAGTGAGAAATGAGCATTAGAGGAAAGTAGGAGAGAAGAAGATAAAAGAAAAGATATGAAGAGAGAATGTGAATGAAATAGAGAAAGACAAGAAAAGAGAGAAGAGAGCAAGAGACTGGGAGAGGGAGGGAGAGAGAGAGAGACTTTCTGCTTTCTGATAAATACGAAATATTTTAATGAGATATAGAAAGGAAAAGGGAGAGAAACAGAGAAGGTCAGATGGTGAGAGGCAGAGAGACTGGAAACAAAAGAGAGAAGAAGGAGAAAGTACCGGTAGGAAAGAAGGGACAGAGCAAAAGAGAGGGAAAGACAAAAATAGAGAGAGATATGTGGAAGAGACAAGAAAAGGCAAGGAAACTAGAGATAGAGAGAAAGAGGATGAAGAAGAGAGTGATCCAAAGAGAGATAAGAGACCAAAGATAGTGGAAAAGAAATAGTGAGAGATACAATCAGAAAAGGAGAGAGAGAGAGAGAGAGAGAGAGAGAGATTTACTGATCATTTGTTTAATTCAAGTCTTAAATGTCCTCTTTAACTTTTTTCTTTATTTATTGTGATTATTAAATGTGTGTTTGAATGAAAACACACACACGCGCGCGCACACACACACACACACACCAATCTGATCTTCCTGTCATCGCCCTTCACTTTTACTCTGGAAAAAGATTGGATGATGAAACGGCCTGAATGTCGTCTTTATGAAGATCATCTTTCATCCCTTTCAACTTTCCGGCCATCTCTTCTTCTCCAAACACACGCCAATCAGATTTGCGGCTCTTTCGGACTCTCGCTAATGCGATCCTGATATTCTGCTCTTATTGGATTGGCATGGTGGGAGGGAAATAAATCTCCAGAGTGCTCAGATGGACAAGCTGATGTTTCTTAGTCCTTTTACAAAACAATTATCTGTCCATCAAGAAGGGCCATGACTCAGCTAATGGGCTGACAACACAAACTCTCCTCTCCTGTTTTTGCTCTGTTTCTCCTGACAGCAGCTTGATTGAAATACCCATCATTATTCAATTAACAACATTTTACCTTGTTAATCTCAGCCTCTAAATGAGCTAAACTTCTCTGTAATGAACATTTACAACTCAAACATCAATGTAAGGTGCAGGCAAATGAGGAAGGACATAAGTGCAGGTTAAAACAACAACAACAACAACAAACAAACAGGGAAGCAGGGGATCTGAACAAATGTCAGAACCGGGACTCAGAGAACATGAAAACAGAAAAGTAAGGCTAGGGGCCAGCAGGGGTGGAAGGGCAGGTCTTGAGCAGGGCTGGAGGGGTCTAGGAGGAGGTATTGAGCAGGACTGGAGGGGTCTACAGGGAGGTCTTGGAGGGGTCTAGGGGGAGGTATTGAGCAGGACTGGAGGGGTCTAGGGGGAGGTATTGAGCAGGACTGGAGGGGTCTAGGGGGAGGTATTGAGCAGGACTGGAGGGGTCTAGGGGGAGGTATTGAGCAGGACTGGAGGGGTCTAGGGGGAGGTATTGAGCAGGACTGGAGGGGTCTGGGGAAGGTATTGAGCAGGACTGGAGGGGTCTAGGGGGAGGTATTGAGCAGGACTGGAGGGGTCTAGGGGGAGGTATTGAGCAGGACTGGAGGGGTCTGGGGAAGGTATTGAGCAGGACTGGAGGGATCTAGGGGGAGGTATTGAGCAGGACTGGAGGGGTCTAGGGGAAGGTATTGAGCAGGACTGGAGGGGTCTAGGGGAAAGTATTGAGCAGGACTGGAGGGGTCTACAGGCAGGTCTTGGAGGGGTCTAGGGGGAGGTATTGAGCAGGACTGGAGTGGTCTAGGGGAAGGTATTGAGCAGGACTGGAGGGGTCTACAGACAGGTCTTGGAGGGGTCTAGGAGAAGGTATTGAGAAGGGCTAGAGGGGTCTAGGGGAAGGGGTCGAGGACCTTTCTGTGTGGAGTTTGCATGTTCTCCCCGTGTCCGCGTGGGTTTCCTCCAGGTGCTCCGGTTTCCCCCACAGTCCAAAGACATGCAGTTAGGTTGACATGAGGCAGCCTTGGGCTGAGGTGCCCTTGAGCGAGATACCGAACCCCTGACTGCTCCCCGGGCGCTCTGGTGTGGCTGCCCACTGCTCTGAGTGTGTGCGTGTGTGTTCACTGCTTCAGATGGGTTAAATGCAGAGGATGAATTTCACTGTGCTTGAAGTGTGCATGTGACAAATAATGGTTTCTTCTTCTTCTTCTTCTTCATCTTGAGCAGAGCTGGAGGGGTCTGGGGAAGGTATTGAGCAGAGCTGGAGGGGTCTGGGGAAGGTATTGAGCAGAGCTGGAGGGGTCTAGATAATACTGAAAAGTACACTAAATGTGAGATTGATATCATGACTTGTAAGCTACTTGTTAGCTCTGGTAAAAAAAAAAAAAAAACTAAACAACCAAATTTAGACAGTGAACATGCCTCAGCCAATCAGCAGAAATAAAATTGAGCATATTTTACTTTTCATTAAGTCACAGTTTCATCACAGTTGCTTTTCAGTAAAGATTAAAAGGCAGAAACTTTCCTTTATCTCAGTGAGCTTCTTATCTAAACTACAGTGGCATGATTTGATTTTCGTGATTATTGCTTATGTTGTTGTCAGGGCAAGCTGAGCCATTAAGATAAATAACTCCATGACACACGTGTTTCACTCGGCCATTTGTAAATATTAAATAATAAAAATGGATCCATAAACAAACAAACACAAACAAACAAATGCATAATGCTGACTGTATTATTAAATGTTTTAGCTTTTATTTACACCTTTTGGGACACTTCTTGTCTTCAATGTTTCTCAAGATTTATATGTAATTCCTAGCAGGAGTGCATTACTGAGCAAGATCATGAAGGCTCGCTCAGGCTAATTTAATAGCTATGTTGACAAGTGCATGCACACGGAGTCTTCACATGCCTGTGATTGAAATTCATGCCTGCAGAATTAAATCAGATCGTGCATGCACGAGTGACTTCATGTTTTAGAGACAACAGGCAGATTTTCCTGGACGGTAACAGGGTGAGGACAGACTGATTCAATTACAGATGACGCTTGATTGATGGATGCTGCGTTCAGCCCGACAAAATTACTTTTTTTTCCTTTGGGCAAAAATAAACAAGGAGTCCAGATCCTCCTATTTAACATAACATAATACAGCTTGTGTCTCCGGGAAATGTCTAAGACAACTACATTTACAAAATACAAATGCTAAATTTTACTCGAGTTGATCTGAACTGATATATGGAATTTAAATAAATCATAATATCCTGTTTGTTTCATCTTCATATGAGCTGCATAAACCTGCCAACAAGGGGCACTGTCACCCGGGGACAGGCCATGCACTCATTTAACCCTGATGGTTTCAAGCTGAGCCAAGTCAAGTCAAGTCAAGTTTATCTTTATAGCGTTTTTAACAATAAACATTGTCACAAAGCAGCTTTACAGAATTTGAACGACTTACGGTAAAACATGTGCTAATTTTATCCCTAATCTATCCCCAATGATGAAGCCTGTGGCAACAGTGGCAAGGAAAAACTCCCTCAGACAACATGAGGAAGAAACCTCAAGAGGAACCGGACTCAAAAGGGAACCCATCTTCATTTGGGCAACAACAGACAACATGACTATAACATTAACAGTCCTAACATAAAGTCAGCTTCATTGATACTATAAACCCCCCACCGAGGGAAACCCAAGCGCAAAACCATTCATGACAACTGCAGTCCCAAAGTCAGCAAGTCAACTACAGTCCCCAGCCACAAAAGCACCACTGCAAGAGTCCAGAGCGTCCTCCAGGTGCGACCCCCAACTGTCCACATGGGGCCGTCCTCCACAGGAGCGATGCGATGAGACTCCAACCAGACACAGGGCACCAGGATGGATCAGGCAGGTCCGAGGAGCAAAAGAGGTTCAGCATCTCGATCCCAGGACCGACATGTAACGCAGAGGGACATATTTGGGGGGGGGAGAAGAGAGAGAAAACACAGGTTGTTAGGTATGCCCAATGTCACCTGAATAAGTAGGAACAGTATACAGTAGTGCTTGAAAGTTTGTGAACCCTTTAGAATTTTCAATATTTCTGCATAAATATGACCTAAAACATCATCAGATTTTCACACAAGTCCTAAAAGTAGATAAAGAGAACCCAGTTAAACAAATGAGACAAAAATATTATACTTGGTCATGTATTTATTGAGGAAAATGATCCAATATTACATATCTGTGAGTGGCAAAAGTATGTGAACCTTTGCTTTCAGTATCTGGTGTGACCCCCTTGTGCAGCAATAACTGCAACTAAACGTTTGCGGTAACTGTTGATCAGTCCTGCACACCGGCTTGGAGGAATTTTAGCCCATTCCTCCATACAGAACAGCTTCAACTCTGGGATGTTGGTGGGTTTCCTCACATGAACTGCTCGCTTCAGGTCCTTCCACAACATTTCTATTGGATTAAGGTCAGGACTTTGACTTGGCCATTCCAAAACATTAACTTTATTCTTCTTTAACCATTCTTTGGTAGAACGACTTGTATGTTTAGGGTCATTGTCTTGCTTCATGACCCACCTTCTCTTGAGATTCAGTTCATGGACAGATGTTCTGACATTTTCCTTTAGAATTCGCTGGTATAATTCAGAATTCATTGTTCCATCAATGATGGCAAGCCGTCCTGGCCCAGATGCAGCAAAACAGGCCCAAACCATGATACTACCACCACCATGTTTCACAGATGGGGTAAGGTTCTTATGCTGGAATGCAGTGTTTCCCTTTCTCCAAACATAACGCTTCTCATTTAAACCAAAAAGTTCTATTTTGGTCTCATCCGTCCACAAGACATTTTTCCAATAGCCTTCTGGCTTGTCCACATGATCTTTAGCAAACTGCAGATGAGCAGCAATGTTGTTTTTGGAGAGCAGTGGCTTTCTCTTTGCAACCCTGCCATGCACACCATTGTTGTTCAGTGTTCTCCTGATGGTGGACTCATGAACATTAAAATTAGCCAATGTGAGAGAGGCCTTCAGTTGCTTAGAAGTTACCCTGGGGTCCTTTGTGACCTCGCTGACTATTACATGACTTACTCTTGGAGTGATCTTTGTTGGTCGACCACTCCTGGGGAGGGTAACAATGGTCTTGAATTTCCTTCATTTGTATACAATCTGTCTGACTGTGGATTGGTGGAGTCCAAACTCTTTAGAGATGGTTTTGTAACTTTTCCAACTTGATGTGCATCAACAACTCTTTTTCTGAGGTCCTCAGAAATCTCCTTTGTTCGTGCCATGATACACTTCCACAAACATGTGTTGTGAAGATCAGACTTTGATAGATCCCTGTTCTTTAAATAAAACAGGGTGCCCACTCACACCTGATTGTCATCCCATTGATTGAAAACACCTGACTCTAATTTCATCTTCAAATTAACTGCTAATCTTAGAGGTTCACATACTTTTGCCACTCACAGATATGTAATATTGGATCATTTTCCTCAATAAATAAATGAACAAGTATAATATCTTTGTCTCATTTGTTTAACTGGGTTCTCTGTATTTACTTTTAGGACTTGTGTGAAAATCTGATGATGTTTTAGGTCATATTTATGCAGAAATATAGAAAATTCTAAAGGGTTCACAAACTTTCAAGCACCACTGTACATATTGCACTGAGTACAAGCAGGGACTCTGGCAAAACTAACTATGACAGCATAACTAAAAGGGGAGAGCCAGAAGGTAACACAGGCATGAGGGGCCCCGGGACATAAAGCAGCAGCCACTACACCGTCAACAAACTCGAGTGAGCAAGCGAGTGGGGACTGACAGCATCCATACATCCCAGTTTACCAAAACACTCTGTCTGAGGATCCTCCAGATCTACACCTTTACCTCATAAACACCATTAACACAAGGCTTGACTAAACAGATATGTTTTCAGCCGAGACTTAAACACTGAGACTGTGTCTGATTCCCGAACACTACTTGGAAGGCTGTTCCATAACTGTGGGGCTTTGTAAGAAAAGGCTCCGCCCCCTGATGTAGCCTTCACTATATGAGGTACCAGCAGATAGCCTGCACCTTTTGATCTAAGTAGGCGTGGCGGGTCATAGAGGAGCAGAAGTTCACTCAGGTACTGTGGTGCGAGACCATTCAGTGCTTTAAAGGTCAATAGTAGTATTTTATAATCAATACGAAATGTGATTGGGAGCCAATGCAGTGTGGATAAGACAGGCGTGATGGGGTCGTATTTTCTAGTTCTAGTAAGGACTCTTGCTGCTGCATTTTGAACTAACTGGAGCTTGTTTATGCACTTATTGGAACATCCAGACAGTAAGGCATTACAATAATCCAACCTGGAGGGAACGAAAGCATGAACTAGTTTTTCTGCGTCATGTAGTGACATTAAATTTCTTATCTTAGCAATATTTCTGAGATGAAAGAAAGCTATCCGGGTAATGTTATCAATGTGAGTTTCGAATGAAAGACTGGAGTCAATAATCACTCCGAGGTCTTTTACTGCTGCACATAAAGAAACAGAAAGGCCATCCAGAGTTACTGTGGAATCAGAAAACTTACTTCTAGCTGCATGAGGTCCGAGTACAAGTACTTCAGTCTTGTCAAAGTTAAGCAGAATGAAGTTAATCAGCATCCAGTGTCTAATGTCCTTAACACATTCCTCAATTCTATTAAGCTGGTGTCTCTCATCAGGTTTTGCAGAAGCATACAACTGTGTGTCATCAGCATAACAGTGGAAACTAATACAATGTTTACGAATAATATCACCCAGAGGGAACATACGGTATATAAAGAAAAAAGCAGTGGACCCAAGACAGAACCTTGTGGAACACCAAACTTTACCTCAGTACGTGTAGAAATATCACCATTTGCATCAACATACTGATAGCGATCAGTTAAATAAGAGCTGAGCCAGGAGAGGGCCGTTCCCTTAACTCCCACAACATTTTCTAGTCTATCCAGAAGAATGGAATGATCAATGGTATCAAATGCTGCACTAAGGTCAAGCAACACAAGCAGCGAGACACAGCCCTGATCAGACGCCAATAGTCGGTCGTTTACTACTTTAACCAGTGCTGTCTCTGTGCTATGATGAGGTCTAAATCCTGACTGATACATTTCATGGATGTTATTCCTATGTAAATATGAGCATAACTGCTGTGCCACAGCTTTTTCAAGGATCTTGGAGATAAAGGGGAGGTTTGATATTGGCCGATAATTGGACAGCTGACAGGGATCAAGGTCAGGTTTTTTAATCAGGGGTTTAATAACTGCTAGTTTAAAGGATTTGGGTACAAAACCGATCGTAAGAGAAGAATTTATTATTTTTAGAAGCGGTTCAATTACTCCAGGCATTATCTGTTTGAATAGACGTGTAGGTAAGGGATCTAGTACACAAGTTGAGGCTTTTGATGCCGAGATTAATGAAAGCAATTCAGTTTCTCTAAGGGGAGTAAAACATTCTAATTGCTGATCTGATACAGTTATATTGTTAACGACAGGGTCACTTACATTGTCTGACCTTAAATTAGTAGTTTGAATTTTTGTCGGATATTCTCAATTTTGTCATTAAAAAAATTCATGAAGTCGTTGCTACTACATACTGCAGGTGTGCATGTGTCTATAGTGGATTTCTCATCTCATTATCTCTAGCTGCTTTATCCTGTTCTACAGGGTCGCAGGCGAGCTGGAGCCTATCCCAGCTGACTACGGGCGAAAGGCGGGGTTCACCCTGGACAAGTCACCAGGTCATCGCAGGGCTGACACATAGACACAGACAACCATTCACACTCACATTCACACCTACGCTCAATTTAGAGTCACCAGTTAACCTAACCTGCATGTCTTTGGACTGTGGGGGAAACCGGAGCACCCGGAGGAAACCCACGCGGACACAGGGAGAACATGCAAACTCCACACAGAAAGGCCCTCGCCGGCCACGGGGCTCGAACCCGGACCTTCTTGCTGTGAGGCGACAGCGCTAACCACTACACCACCGTGCCGCCCTGAAGAACTTCAAATGTATTAAATTTATAACCAGGTTTTTGTGTTACACCTAGATAATCGTTATAAATAACCGCGACGCCTCCTCCTCTGCCAGTTAGACGAGGCTGGTGTATATAACTGTATCCAGGAGGACTCGCTTCATTTAATGCTATATATTCATTTGGCTTAATCCATGTTTCAGTTAAACACAGTACATTAAACTCCTGATCAGTAATGAGTTCATTAACCATTAGCGCTTTAGATGTAAGAGATCTCATATTTAATAGCCCCACCTTTAGATCAAAGGTGCTGGCAGCAGCTGTACAGTCAGTATGATCTAATTTTATATTGATTAGGTTACTGGAACAAACTCTCTGAATATTTCTACCTGAGTGACTGCTACCACACCAAAGTTGATTATTTTCCAATAACAGCATGTCCCTAAATGTTTAATTCCTCTAATACCACAAGAACTTACCAACAACTGTCGGGTTTTTCAATTAAAGGATGACGCATCATAATTGTTATCCATTTATAGGTGCATTTAATGCTAATATATTGTATAATTTTCAGCATTCAGCTAAAGATTCAACTCAGAGGTGACTCTTTCAGAATTTTTTGCCAAATCATTTTTAACCTCCATCCACTAGGATATAACTGTTACCCAGACCCTTCATCCATAACTATAACCCTATAAGCTAGTTATTAGGAGATCTCATGTCCTGTCTGATATCATTTTCAACTAAGAAAAGTGATTCAGAGTCGATTCAGTTGATGTGTTCAGATTTTCTGCCAATCTGGTTTTTAACCTCTATCCCCTCGGCAGCGCAAACCAAGACCCCAGTCTAGAACTATAACCCAAGAACCTAGTTATCAGTATGACTTAGAACATGTTCAGTTAGTTTATAAAAACTGGTGTCCTGTATTATATCATTCCAATGTTCACCGAAGAGTCAGCAAACTTATGGAATAGAATGCCTTTATTGTCACTGCACAAATGTACAACGAAATTTAGTTCCTCATGGGAGAGCAAAGACGCTGCTTACATGTGCGCTGCCACTCTTGGGTGCTTCAGTCCAAGGCCGTCCCATTTTAACCTAACTGCATGGACCTAACTGCATGTCTAAGTTCTACTTATCAGTAGAACGTAGAACATCTGATGTCTCCTGACATGTTTTGCACGTTCTCATCTGTATTTTGGACTCGACTCTTGACTCTGAGGTCGCCAGAAAGTTTCCTCGAGGCCTTTTTTTGCTTGTTCCCAATCCACACACCGATTTCAGATTCACCTCCAGAGACGTAACTAAAATGTTGTCGCTGGGCATCAGGGGGAAACTGTAACATGCTGTTAAAACTCTGAAAGCTGCAATCAGCGGCATACGGCGCGGTGCCATGAGACAAATTGGTTTGTATTGTTGGCTGCTTCTTGCTCACTTGGAGTTCTGCACTGAATTTAAATCAGAACTCGAGTCAAACATGAGCAAACTCTCGCCAGGGAGCAGCAACTCTGAACTTCTGTTTACTGACTCAAGAGCCCACACACGACATGCTGCAAAGGAGGAGGAGGAGGAGGACGAGGAACCCACGGCCTGAGGACAGATGGTGTTTTTTTTACAGTATGACTCCTGGCTCGCTGGGTTTGATGACCTCAAACACGTCTAATACTGCTGCTGCTGTCGTGTATTTTTGGAACTTAGGCTAAAAAACATACAGCAGGCTCCAAAGTTTCAGAAAGTTATATATTTTTGTGGAAAAAATGTCTCCAGTTCTAAGACCTATGGGAGCACGAGTGTCTATATGTAATACAACCCCGCTTCCAAAAAAGTTGGGACAAAGTACAGATTGTAAATAAAAACGGAATGCAATAATTTACAAATCTCAAAAACTGATATTGTATTCACAATAGAACATAGACAACATATCAAATGTCGAAAGTGAGACATTTTGAAATTTCATGCCAGATATTGGCTCATTTGAAATTTCATGACAGCAACACATCTCAAAAAAGTTGGGACAGGGGCAATAAGAGGCTGGAAAAGTTAAAGGTACAAAAAAGGAACAGCTGGAGGACCAAATTGCAACTCATTAGGTCAATTGGCAATAGGTCATTAACATGACTGGGTATAAAAAGAGCATCTTGGAGTGGCAGCGGCTCTCAGAAGTAAAGATGGGAAGAGGATCACCAATCCCCCTAATTCTGCGCCGACAAATAGTGGAGCAATATCAGAAAGGAGTTTGACAGTGTAAAATTGCAAAGAGTTTGAACATATCATCATCTACAGTGCATAATATCATCAAAAGATTCAGAGAATCTGGAAGAATCTCTGTGCGTAAGGGTCAAGGCCGGAAAACCATACTGGGTGCCCGTGATCTTCGGGCCCTTAGACGGCACTGCATCACATACAGGCATGCTTCTGTATTGGAAATCACAAAATGGGCTCAGGAATATTTCCAGAGAACATTATCTGTGAACACAATTCACCGTGCCATCCGCTGTTGCCAGCTAAAACTCTATAGTTCAAAGAAGAAGCCGTATCTAAACATGATCCAGAAGCGCAGACGTCTTCTCTGGGCCAAGGCTCATTTAAAATGGACTGTGGCAAAGTGGAAAACTGTTCTGTGGTCAGACGAATCAAAATTTGAAGTTCTTTATGGAAATCAGGGACGCCGTGTCATTCAGACTAAAGAGGAGAAGTAATACCCGAGTTGTTATCAGTGCTCAGTTCAGAAGCCTGCATCTCTGATGGTATGGGGTTGCATTAGTGCGTGTGGCATGGGCAGCTTACACATCTGGAAAGACACCATCAATGCTGAAAGGTATATCCAGGTTCTAGAGCAACATATGCTCCCATCCAGACGACGTCTCTTTCAGGGAAGACCTTGCATTTTCCAACATGACAATGCCAAACCACATACTGCATCAATTACAGCATCATGGCTGTGTAGAAGAAGGGTCCGGGTACTGAACTGGCCAGCCTGCAGTCCAGATCTTTCACCCATAGAAAACATTTGGCGCATCATAAAATGGAAGATACGACAAAAAAGACCTAAGACAGTTGAGCAACTAGAATCCTACATTAGACAAGAATGGGTTAACATTCCTATCCCTAAACTTGAGCAACTTGTCTCCTCAGTCCCCAGACGTTTACAGACTGTTGTAAAGAGAAAAGGGGATGTCTCACAGTGGGAAACATGGCCTTGTCCCAACTTTTTTGAGATGTGTTGTCATGAAATTTAAAATCACCTAATTTTTCTCTTTAAATGATACATTTTCTCAGTTTAAACATTTGATATGTCATCTATGTTTAGGGTGACCATTTCCATAACACCAAAAACGAGGACATTATTTGGACGGGGGGTCTGGGGGCCCTCCCCCAGAAAATTTTGTATTTCTTAGATGCAATTTCCTGCATTCTAATCAATTTTAGGGTGAATAATGGCAAATCCCATCTGATTCATAGCCCTCAAATTTTTATGTAAACCACAGTGGCAAGATTGAGAATGGATTATTTTTATGCAAGTCACTCAAGTTTGGTGAAATCAACATCGCAATTTTGTAGGGTTAAAGATTATGATTGTGGGGAAAAAAGAGTAAGAACTGTCCGAAATAATCCTCTCTGTGTATCTGTTGTAGTAGATGTAGATGTAGATGTAGATATAGTAGATGTGCATTTGCACTGTCATCCATATCCTAACAAGTTAAGTTGTGAGCAGCTGGTCTACCGGACAGACTCGTGTTTCCAAGTCCCAGCCAGGGCCAGGGGGGCAGGGCACTAGGCACGCGCCAGGAAGATCATCAAAGGATAGAGCGCAATGCGTTCTAGAACGCAACGCCTCGCGGTGCGGAGTTCGCATTGCATGCCAAAAAACATCGAGCCATAGACTCTTTATTGTAGATTACTAGTGTGCAGCACAGATCTGCAGTTTCCCTACAAAACGTTATTCTAGAACTCTGCTCTTCCAGTCTGGCAAGTCGATATTATATAATTCATCGTCTCTAAAAGGAGGACAAATGTGCATCCGGCTTGATGCTGCGCCGGACGCCGGACAAGACATTGAAAAGACGGACGGTCTGGCCTAAAGCCGGACGTCTGGCCACCCTATCTATGTTCTATTCTGAATAAAATATGGAATTTTGAAACTTCCACATCATTGCATTCCGTTTTTATTTACAATTTGTACTTTGTCCCAACTTTTTTGGAATCGGGGTTGTATTTAAGAGATTAAGTTTATTAGCACTGTGTTAATTAGCATTAGCATGAGATATGCAGTAAGTTAGAATATGCGAGGACATCAATCGCCTCAGAGATGCTAAGAGACAAGCTAGCATAAAAATCTAGGAGCAATGCTAACAAAAACTTATTACAAATATGTAAGGAAACTTGCTAAGGTGTAGACGTGATGATAAAGTTACTGTAATAATAATAATAATAATAATAATAATAATAATAATAGAGGCAGTAATTCCTGTTTTTATGAACTGGAGCAGAAATGGAACTCAAATGACCTGACTCCACTGTGTGTGTGTGTGTGTGTGTGTGTGAGCAGCAGTGAGGACAGAGTGTTATGCTAAGCAGCAGGTTGTACAGTACTTGTTATTTTTGCCCGGAGGGAGAGAAGCTCTGACAGGCTGAACACTGACTCCATAAATCAAAGCTCATATGTAACTGAATCACGTTCATCACCTCTCACACCACAACCCCGTCTTCTTCTTTTTTCCTCATGTTTTTTTTTTTTTTTAGTGTGTTATGTTCCGCTACAGAGAAGTGTTGGTGTGGAATGAGATGGGCGTGGCAAAAAAGTGATAAGGAATAATACTACTCAACAGTCCATATCTTTGCCTTAAAACAGTCCTGGGTCAATTTTGAAGTCCACTTCAGATCATTGTCCATCTGCACTATGAAGCTCCGCCTACTGAGTGGCTGAACATGAGCAGATTCACTTTAAAATTCATCCTGCTGCTTTTCTCATCATCAATAAATACAAGAGAAGCAGTTCCACTGGCAGCCGTACACATCCACGCCATTAGATAAAGTAGTGTGACTCAGAACATGAGCAGTTTGTTCCCTTGTTCACACTCTTCTCTTCTCTTCTCTTCTCTTCTCTTCTCTTCTCTTCTCTTCTCTTCTCTTCATTCTGATACAAGTTATGGCCCTTTTCCACTACCAACGCGGCTGAGTTGGGCTGAGCCGTGCCGTGCTGAGTTGGGCTGAGTCGAGCTGAGTGGGGCTGTTGGAGTTGCATTTCGACTACAACCGCGCTGAACCGTGCTGGCTGGAAGTGGGTGGACACATTGGGTGGAGTTAGCGAAAGTGGGTGGACGTCATGTGATGTCGTTAGGCGGCACAAACAGTGACATCAGTGACCTTTTAAGCGGTAGTCTCACGACCCGGATAGTAAACAATAAACATGGAGGACATGGAGTCGTTAGTTTTGCTGGTCTTGGTGCAGTTTTCTGATCTTCTTCTTCTTCTTCTTTGTCGTAATTCTTCTTCCGGGTTTACGGTGTTTACAGATCCCAGCGTGCTCGCGGGGTGTGTGTGGGCATGTGAGGACACTCCTCCTCACCAATCAGTGCACAGGGGAGTGTCTCCTCACGCCCCTAGCCCCACTCGGCTCGGTTTGGCTCGCTTCAGCCCCACTCCAAAACCGTGCGAGTTTTGGGTGCTGAGTAAGGCTGAAGTGAGTTCAGTCGTGCTGCTCTGAGGTAGTCGAAACGCGAGCCATGTTGGGCTGATGTGAGCTGAAAAAGGGTAGTGGAAAAGGCCCATTAGTCTTCATCTCATGTGTCCTGTGAAAGATCTCCTTCCTATACCACATTTTTACGTGTTTGGCAAAATCTAACTTCTAAACCAAGCTCCTCCTGTTTTTGAGGATTCTGTTTTGTAGTAAACCTTCTGTATTTACTCTGGGGAAGTCTTCTCTTGATTGTTGACCTTCACACAGATCCATCTGTGTGAAGCAGATGTATACGGCTGCCAGTGGAACTGCTTCTCCAGGAGTCAGTCCTGGAGGATGTTCTTCATCTTCAACTGGGCAACTCTTGGGAAAGGGTTTTTCTTCACCAGAGAAAGAATTATTCTATCACCCTCCAGGAGAAAAGTGTTAAGAATGTACCGAACAGTAGAATTGACCCACCTTGTGTTTTTGCTTTGGGTTTGGTTTGACTGTTCAGTCTGATGATGACCTGCTTCTCTAACAGTGATGGTTCTTTGGACTTCATTTTGAGAATTAACAGCAACAGATTCCACAAATCTCACACATGAAATCAACTCAAAGCCATTTAGCTGCTTACATGGAAGTGGAATAATGAGGGAATAACACACACACACACACACACACACACACACACACACACACACACACGGCCATGGAACAATGGAGCTATTCGTTATTTGTAGCTCCAGTACACTGTGGTAGAGAGATAAAGGACAATAACTTGGTTGGTGTCCAAATATTTATGGACCTGACTGTATAAATATACATAGAGTATTAAATCTACAGTATACAGCACATACACCCACTTTATTAGGAACATGCCTCCCCCCACCTGCTGTTTTCTGCAGTTCTGTAATCAGCCGATCCCTCGACAGCAGCACGACGCATCAAATCCCGCAGATACAAATCAAGAGCTTCAGTTAATGTTCACAATGTTCAAACATCTGAATGGGAAAAATTGTGATCTCACAGTGAAGTGAGACTTTCTTTCTTTCGCTGTGGTATGGGTGTTGGTTTGAGCCAGATGAGTATGAGGTTTGAGTATTTCAGAAGCTGCTGATCTCCTGGGGTTTTCACACACAACAGTCTCTAGAGTTTACACAGAATGGTGCAGAAAACAAAAAACACTGAGTGAGTGAGCGACAGTTCTGTGGGTGGAAACAAACGCCTTGTTGATGAGAGAGGGTCAGAGATCAGAAAATGGACAGAGTGAGCAGTTCAAGCTGCCAGGAAGGATATAGTAACTCATATAATCACTCTTTACAACCGTGGTGAGCAGAAAAGCATCTCAGCATGCAACAGAAAACAGAAGAACACACTGGGTTCCACTCCTGCAGCCAAGAACAGGGATCTGAGAATCAACAAGAAGTTCTTATTAAAGTGGCCGGTGTGTGTTTATAGCATATAAAAGTGTCTAAAGTTGAACATGAAAAGTAATATCTGAACTTTTTTTTACCTCCATCCTCCTCCGTGCTGGAGGATGTTGTGTGTTTTCACCACCGTTTGTTTATTTGTTCCCATCGTATCTCAGAAAGTAGTAAACGGATTTGGATGAAATTTGGTGGAGAGCTTCAGTATGATCCTCGGTTTCAGTGATTTGATTTGGATGTTGATAATCCAGTATTTGGCTTGGTGGAGGTCTGAAATCTACCGAGTGTCCTTCAGGTTTATGGATTTTGTCATAGATTCAGAAGTTTTGAGGTTGATCAGAGATGTTGAAAAAAAAATTTGCTCAGTTTGTATGGTTTTTTTTTTAATATGTTGATTTTTGAATGATGATTTAAATTTATTTAGATATTAGTTTAAATGTAAGATACAAAAAAAAATAACATATAAAAGTGTTGGTTGGTTTGAATACATTTTTGGATGTTAACTAAATGAGAAATTCTGTGGTTGACCCGAGACGTGTCAAAGGATTCATTCATTTCACTGATGACGATAAAAACAAACAAACAAACAAACAAACAAACAAACAAACAAACAAATAAAACAGTGTAATATAAACCTATTTAGAGTACTGTACATCAAATAACACTGTATGGGGAAAATTCATTTTAAAGGTCAGGGTCTAATGGGAAAAACTGTGTGTGTGTGTGTGTGTGTGTGTGTGTGTGTGTGTGTGTGTGTGTGTGTGTGTGTAGAGCAGTTAATCAGAACACACACAGCTGTGTGAGGAACTGGAGCTGGGAGAAAATCCCGAGTGGTGAAATGAAATTGAATTTTGCGTTCCACTCGAGGCCCTGAAAATAAAAACCGGCTGCTACTTTTTTATTGATTTTTTTTATTGATTGATTGATTTTTTTTTTATTTTAATCAACACTCTGTGGTTTAAGAGGGTTTCTCTAATTTTAACTCTACACTGAGTGTCAGTTCCACCCCGTCAGTGTCCCAGGTGAGAAAAGCAGAGTGCAGGTGGTGTAAACGGTTCTGTTCGGAGCCGAGGGCTCAAGATGTTCCAGTTCCTGTGAAGACGAACAGATCTTTCTTTTCTCTTTCACTTTATCGTGGTTCTGTAGACATGATGTGGAGTCAGTCAGATGAAACTGCATTGTTTAGTGCAAATAACACAAGAACAAAACTGTGATAAGAAAAAAACCCAGTTTACATTCATGTACATCAACGGACCAGTTTTTACTGCTTCTGTCACAAATATTCAAATCATTTCATTATAAATGTATTCTGTTTATTTCAGATTAAAGCCGTCATCTGAGGAGTTTAAACAGACGCCTGTTAAATTACAGATGTGTGTTCATGCCATGTTTTAATCCAAGGCCATATTTGAGTAATTCAGGCTCAGGAGACAAAGCTCTCTCTTCGTCTGAATCCTTCTCGAGGATTAATTATCGTGGGACGGCAGGAAAATTGGAAATGCTTATCTGCTGTGTGAAATAACGCTGTGTAGCGGCGAGGCTGTAAGGCGCTCCCCCGAGTCCCCCGAGTCCCACAGAGACTCTCACAAGAGGCTTTCAGAGAGAAAAACAGAGAATGGGGATGAGTCTGTAAAATACTTTCAGGAAATAAAGAGATTACAGTTCTGTTTTTTTTTTCTCTAAAGAGTCACACAAAAGGAAAAGGTAATTAACACGAGCATGACTTTGAGGCTTCGCTGCTGGAGATTAAAAAAACTAATCAAGAATCAAGAATCATTTGAAAAGTTCAAAAAAGCTCCTGTAGTGATGAATTTAGAGCTCAATGTCATCCGGACCGCTTCACATTTTCTACAAACTTCTAATTCTGGGATGTTTTCTGTTTTGCTAGGTGCTAGCGGCTAATCAGGATATGCTAGCTAGCATTATGTTTCCTCCACATTAATGCAACTGTTAAACAATCAAAAAAACGTACAATTTTAATTCAGGAATAAATTCACATTTAAAATGTCACATCAGAACTTAATTTACACAGAAGTTGAGATGATATTTGCTTTATTTAAAAAAAAAAATAAAATTGGAAACGGAAACAAGATGAAATTTATCTAGTAGACAAAAAAGTGAATAAAAACTGATGGTGTCAATTTATTATTTAAATTTTTGTATATATTTATTATTTAATTGTTTTTATATTTATTCTATTTATTTAAAGTTTATTTATTTATTTATTTAGTAAGTTAGTTAATTATCTGTTTATTTATTTATTTATTTATTTATTTAGTTAGTTAGTTAGTTAGTTAGTTAGTTAGTTAGTTATTCTAATCAAATTATTTGTTTGCTTATAAAATTATTGTCTTTTTATTTCATTTTATTTTAACCACTTTTTCTTTGCATTTCTCTCCCAGACAGTATCAGCTGGTGTCTCTCTGTTATATATGTTTTGTATTTATATAATTCAAAGAATCAAAGATTTTTTATTGTCAATTCATGATATATCCAGGACATATAGGAGAATCGAAATGCCGTTTCTCTCTCACCTTACTTGTAAAAACAGATTTAAAAAATATTTATATTAAGAAAAACAATATATATAAATATTTATAAATATAGATACTATTGGGGGGCGGCACGGTGGTGTAGTGGTTAGCGCTGTCGCCTCACAGCAAGAAGGTCCGGGTTCGAGCCCCGTGGCCGGCGAGGGCCTTTCTGTGTGGAGTTTGCATGTTCTCCCCGTGTCCGCGTGGGTTTCCTCCGGGTGCTCCGGTTTCCCCCACAGTCCAAAGACATGCAGGTTAGGTTAACTGGTGACTCTAAATTGAGCGTAGGTGTGAATGTGAGTGTGAATGGTTGTCTGTGTCTATGTGTCAGCCCTGTGATGACCTGGCGACTTGTCCAGGGTGAACCCCGCCTTTCGCCCGTAGTCAGCTGGGATAGGATCCAGCTCGCCTGCGACCCTGTAGAACAGGATAAAGTGGCTACAGATAATGAGATGAGATGAGATAATATTGGTAAAAATACACTCTAAAATCAAACAATGTACAAAATAGCAGTAGTGCAAATACAGGACAATATCTGTAACGGAGAAGGTGCTAGATGTAAATCTTAATGTAGATTTACAAGATAGAGCTAATAAATAATATGCTTTTTTATAACATTGTTATTATTTTTAATATATTTTGGATCATTTGACTTTTGTCTAATTTATTTAGTTATTTATTTTGTGCCTTTAGCTCCCCCCCCCCCAAGTCCCACCCATTAACTTTTGTCCACGATGAGGTTCAAGAAATTAAATAAAATTCCATTTTCACTCCAAACATTTTTTGAAATGTTTTCTGATTTGCATATAGCAGTCCAGCTGCTATATTGTGATTGGAGAGCTTCCTGAAGTATAGAAAAGCTATTAGTGCTCTTAGTGATCGACATATCTCTCCTCCCTAATAGAAGATAACAAAAATAATCCTAGATTCCTATTTAATACTGTAGCAGAATTAACCAGGAATAAGTCCACTATAGACACATGCACACCTGCAGTATGTAGTAGCAACGACTTCATGAATTTTTTTAATGACAAAATTGAGAATATCCGGCAAAAAATTCAAACTACTAATTTAAAGTCAGACAATGTAAGTGACCCTGTAGTTAACAATATAACTGTATCAGATCAGCAATTAGAATGTTTTACTCCCCTTAGAGAAACTGAATTACTTTCATTAATCTCGGCATCAAAAGCCTCAACTTGTGTACTAGATCCCTTACCTACACGTCTATTCAAACAGATAATACCTGAAGTAATTGAACCACTTCTAAAAATAATAAATTCTTCTCTTAGGATTGCCGATGTACCCAAATCCTTTA
The DNA here is from genome assembly GCF_027579695.1 of Neoarius graeffei. NCBI lineage: Eukaryota > Metazoa > Chordata > Actinopteri > Siluriformes > Ariidae > Neoarius > Neoarius graeffei. The sequence goes on from NC_083578.1 coordinate 2,654,268, forward strand.
AACTAGCAGTTATCAAACCCTGATTAAAAAACCTGACCTTGATCCCTGTCAGCTGTCCAATTATCGGCCAATATCAAACCTCCCCTTTATCTCCAAGATCCTTGAAAAAGCTGTGGCACAGCAGTTATGCTCATATTTACATAGGAATAACATCCATGAAATGTATCAGTCAGGATTTAGACCTCATCATAGCACAGAGACAGCACTGGTTAAAGTAGTAAACGACCTACTGTTGGCGTCTGATCAGGGCTGTGTCTCGCTACTTGTGTTGCTTGACCTTAGTGCAGCATTTGACACCATTGATCATTCCATTCTTCTGGATAGACTAGAAAATGTTGTGGGAGTTAAGGGAACGGCCCTCTCCTGGCTCAGCTCTTATTTAACTGATCGCTATCAGTATGTTGATGTAAATGGTGATTTTTCTAGACATACTGAGGTAAAGTTTGGTGTTCCACAAGGTTCTGTCTTGGGTCCACTGCTTTTTTCTTTATATACCGTATGTTCCCTCTGGGTGATATTATTCGTAAACATTGTATTAGTTTCCACTGTTATGCTGATGACACACAGTTGTATGTTTCTGCAAAACCTGATGAGAGACACCAGCTTAATAGAATTGAGGAATGTGTGAAGGACATTAGACACTGGATGCTGATTAACTTCCTTCTGCTTAACTCTGACAAGACTGAAGTACTTGTACTCGGACCACATGTAGCTAGAAGTAAGTTTTCTGATTCCACAGTAACTCTGGATGGCCTTTCTGTTTCTTCACGTGCAGCAGTAAAAGACCTCGGAGTGATTATTGACTCCAGTCTTTCATTCGAAACTCACATTGAGAACATCACCCGGATAGCTTTCTTTCATCTCAGAAATATTGCTAAGATAAGAAATTTAATGTCACTACATGACGCAGAAAAACTAGTTCATGCTTTTGTTCCCTCCAGGTTGGATTATTGTAATGCCTTACTGTCTGGATGTTCCAATAAGTGCATAAACAAGCTCCAGTTAGTTCAAAATGCAGCAGCAAGAGTCCTAACTAGAACTAGAAAATATGACCCCATCACCCCTGTCTTATCCACACTACATTGGCTCCCAATCACATTTCGTATTGATTATAAAATACTACTATTGACCTTTAAAGCACTTAATGTTCTCGCACCACAGTACCTGAGTGAACTTCTGCTCCTCTATGACCCGCCACGCCTACTTAGATCAAAAGGTGCAGGCTATCTGCTGGTACCTCGTATAGTGAAGGCTACATCAGGGGGCGGAGCCTTTTCTTACAAAGCACCACAGTTATGAAACAGCCTTCCAAGTAGTGTTCGGGAATCAGACACAGTCTCAGCGTTTAAGTCTCGGCTGAAAACATATCTGTTTAGTCAAGCCTTGTGTTAATGGTGTTTATGAGGTAAAGGTGTAGATCTGGAGGGTCCTCAAACAGAGTGTTTTGGTAAACTGGGATGTATGGATGCTGTCAGTCCCCACTCACTTGCTCACTCGAGTTTGTTGACGGTGTAGTGGCTGCTGCTTTATGTCCCGGGGCCCCTCATGCCTGTGTTACCTTCTGGCTCTCCCCTTTTAGTTATGCTGTCATAGTTAGTTGCCGGAGTCCCTGCTTGTACTCAGTGCGAAATGTATACTGTACTTACTCATCAGGTGACACTGGGCATACCTAACAACCTGTGTTCCTCCCCCCGTCCCTCTGAGTTACATGTCCTTCCTGGGATCGAGATGCTGAACCTCTTCTGCTCCTCAGACCTGCCTGATCCATCCTGGTGCCCTGTGTCTGGTTGGAGTCTCATCGCATCGCTCCTGTGGAGGACGGCCCCATGAGGACAGTTGAAAGTCACACCTGGAAGACGCTCTGGACTCTTACAGTAATGCTTTTATGGCTGAGGACTACAGTTGTCTTGCTAACTTTAGGACTGCAGTTGTCATGAACAGTTTTGCACTCAAGCTTCCATCAGTGAAGAGTTTATAACATCAACGAAACTGACTTCATGTTAAAACTGTTAATGTTATAGTCATGTTGTCTGTTGCTGTCCAGGTGAGGATTGGTTCCCTTTTGAGTCTGGTTCCTCTCAAGGTTTCTTCCTCGTGTCGTCTGAGGGAGTTTTTCCTTGCCACCGTTGCCACAGACTTGCTCATTGGGGATAAAATTGGCTCATGTCTTGGGTCATTCAGATTCTGAAAAGCTGCTTTTGGACCGTGTCTATTGCTAAAAGTGCTATACAAACAAACTTGACTTGGATCGACTTGGTCAGTGGTTGTTTAGTGGGTGGGACTTAACCAAGAGCTCACGCTCTGACTAAAAACAAAGAAAATAATCTCTCATGTTGGATGATGTCAAATCAACATGACGTAATTCCCACCTCCGAGTCGAACGCAGCATTCATTACTGATGGAGGAGAGTACATTTAATTATTTTAACTTAAAATTATCAATTCAGCTCCAAATATCTGACTTCCCAACCAAGTATTTTTATTTTAACAGATATTCAAAGATACAAGACTCTCCTTATTCAGCTTATTATGATCATGTCAATGAATAAGAATAAATAATTTATGTAAATTATTTTAGTTACTTACAGTTTATATTGATAAACGCAACTTTTTACTTATTATTATTATTATTATTATTATTATTATTATTACCCATTTTCCCCAATTTATCCAGTCATTTTTTAAAAAATAATAAAACCAAATCTCTGATGATGGAGGTCGTCCGTTAGCTCTCGCTAAATTGCGCTGTGTCTGTTTGTCCACCTGCAGAACTAATCAGATGCGTCACTGTGGTAAAATTAATTGAATCCGTCCCCATGCTGGCATTTTATAATTTTCTATCCTCGCCTCTAACAGAGAAGGCCGTCATATCTTCATCATCGTGATTTTTGTTGTTGTTGTGATGTGAGGATGCGTGGGTGGTGAAGGGATGCTACGCGGTTGGCCGCTGCGATGAAAGCGGATGGACGGTTTATCAGGAAGAAATCTTGGCTGAACGCGGGATAGACGGCTAATTAAGAACTGCGGGAGATGTGCTTTGGGAAAACCAGCTCTGAGCGAGCACGACAATTAGCACTGCACTACTCTGACACGTAGCAGGAAATGGTGGAGTGAAAGGCTCTCAGTTCCTAAAGCTCTTCTGAATGCTGGAGCCGTTAGTTATTGAGTTAGAAGCATTAAGGTTACACCGGGTTTGGTTTAAAGGGTCTCCATTTCCATAACAATATCTGAGTGAAAAAAAAAAAGCTGAAAGGAAGTTTCTCTGATGCAGGAGAAGTATAATGGTGTGAATTCTGAATGGTGAAAGACATATTCTCCTCCACTGCTTTCTGCAATCACTTTCTGTCTCACAATGGCTCCGTCTTCACTCCATCACTCATCTGTCGCTGCTCTTTTACTCGAACGTCATTTATATTCCGTTCACCAACATCTCCATGAGCTCAGGATCTTCCACATGTGTGCAATACGCTCTGAATTCTAACAACCAAGAACTTTCTGGAATGCATTTTTCATTTAAATGGAATTTAAATCTTAAAGCATGTACTCACATGGACTTCCTGTTTACTTCCTGTTTACTTCCTGTTTCATTGCTAGATTTGTTCTTTACAGCTCCATTCATTCCATTATCCAACTGACCCACCACATGTTACCTTATAAGTCTACAATTAGCTACTACAGCCCTCCTTGTTAAGTTGCACAAAGTATTGGCACCCTTCTACCCCCTCGATTTCCCACCCACCAGCAAGCTGAACCTTAACAGACTACCAACTGAAGGTGATAACATGCTCCTCACACGAAGACACATGAAGATGGACGACCAATGTTTTTTGAAGTGCTACATCAGACAGCAGCATAACATACTCAGAGGAAAGCACTATCCACCCTCTTCTGCATACATGAGTTCACCATTGCCCAAAATCAGCCAGTGTTGCTGTGATTGACAGAGGAGAGAGTATGCCCCACCCACTGAGACAGCACAGCCTGTTTTGCTCTCTTAGATACTTGGATAGCTGTTGCATTGTCAGGATTCGAACTTGCTATATCCCTATTATTATCAGTAGTAGTAGTAATAGTAGTAGTAAACAGTGCAGTTACTGTTACTATATGATGTGTAAATCTCACTGTGATTGGTTAGTTTTAATAATAATCAGAAACACGCCCATGATGACATCACTGGGAAATTTAAAAGTTAATTTCATCATTGTCCAACAGCGACATGTTTTCTCAGTATGGCGAAGTATTTCCTGTTATGTTAGATAGTAGAAGTGTGTTAGTGGTTATAACACTGGAATTTGTTTATCCATCCATCTCATTATCTGTAGCCGTTTATCCTGTGCAGGGTCGCAGGCAAGCTGGAGCCTATCCCAGCTGACTATGGGTGAGAGGCAGGGTACACCCTGGACAAGTCGCCAGGTCATCACAGGGCGATAACATATAGACAATCAATCATTCACACTCACACCTACAGTCAATTTAGAGCCACCAGTTATGCTAACCTGCATGTCTTTGGGGGAAACCAGAGCACCCAGAGGAAACCCACGCGGACACGGGGAGAACATGCAAACTCCACACAGAAAGGCCCTTGCCAGCCTTGTAATACTTTTTTGCCCTCTGGCACCTATAAGTATTTAAATAAACTGACTAATAATTCCACGGACACCGGCGTATAGTTTGCTGACTTTATTGGGTCGCCATATTGAATAACTGCAGTAGAATGTAACAGGGTGCGTGACCTTAGGAGCAAGGTACGGTGGCCATAGTGGCCCAAACATGACATCTCCCTTCTTAAGAAAACAGGGATATTCTTATACAACCCCGATTCCAAAAAAGTTGGGACAAAGTACAAATTGTAAATAAAAACGGAATGCAATAATTTGCAAATCTCAAAAACTGATATTGTATTCACAATAGAACATAGACAACATATCAAATGTCGAAAGTGAGACATTTTGAAATTTCATGCCAAATATTGGCTCATTTGAAATTTCATGAGAGCAACACATCTCAAAAAAGTTGGGACAGGGGCAATAAGAGGCTGGAAAAGTTAAAGGTACAAAAAAGGAACAGCTGGAGGACCAAATTGCAACTCATTAGGTCAATTGGCAATAGGTCATTAACATGACTGGGTATAAAAAGAGCATCCTGGAATGGTAGGGGCTCTCAGAAGTAAACATGGGAAGAGGATCACCAATCCCCCTAATTCTGTGCCGACAAATAGTGGAGCAATATCAGAAAGGAGTTCGACAGTGTAAAATTGCAAAGAGTTTGAACATATCATCATGCATAAGGGTCAAGGCCGGAAAACCATACTGGGTGCCCGTGATCTTCGGGCCCTTAGACGGCACTGCATCACACACAGGCATGCTTCTGTATTGGAAATCATAAAATGGGCTCAGGAATATTTCCAGAGAACATTATCTGTGAACACAATTCACTGTGCCATCCGCCGTTGCCAGCTAAAACTCTATAGTTCAAAGAAGAAGCCGTATCTAAACATGATCCAGAAGCGCAGACGTCTTCTCTGGGCCAAGGCTCACCTAAAATGGGCTGTGGCAAAGTGGAAAACTGTTCTGTGGTCAGATGAATCAAAATTTGAAGTTCTTTATGGAAATCAGGGACGCCGTGTCATTCGGACTAAAGACGAGAAGGACGACCCGAGTTGTTATCAGCGCTCAGTTCAGAAGCCTGCATCTCTGATGGTATGGGGTTGCATTAGTGCGTGTGGCATGGGCAGCTTACACATCTGGAAAGACACCATCAATGCTGAAAGGTATATCCAGGTTCTAGAGCAACATATGCTCCCATCCAGACGACGTCTCTTTCAGGGAAGACCTTGCATTTTCCAACATGACAATGCCAAACCACATACTGCATCAATTACAGCATCATGGCTGCGTAGAAGAAGGGTCCGGGTACTGAACTGGCCAGCCTGCAGTCCAGATCTTTCACCCATAGAAAACATTTGGCGCATCATAAAACGGAAGATACGACAAAAAAGACCTAAGACAGTTGAGCAACTAGAATCCTACATTAGACAAGAATGGGTTAACATTCCTATCCCTAAACTTGAGCAACTTGTCTCCTCAGTCCCCAGACGTTTACAGACTGTTGTAAAGAGAAAAGGGGATGTCTCACAGTGGGAAACATGGCCTTGTCCCAACTTTTTTGAGATGTGTTGTTGTCATGAAATTTAAAATCACCTAATTTTTCTCTTTAAATGATACATTTTCTCAGTTTAAACATTTGATATGTCATCTATGTTCTATTCTGAATAAAATATGGAATTTTGAAACTTCCACATCATTGCATTCCATTTTTATTTACAATTTGTATTTTGTCCCAACTTTTTTGGAATCGGGGTTGTACATAAAAATGAACATCACCAACATTACAACATTAACCAACTTTAAAATACGCCTAAATTATTTTAAACTTCGAATTCTTTGGTCACCAATCACATTACTGAATATGGGATGAAACATTCATTACACGAGACACATAATGCATTAAATGTTTGGCATGCAAGCACTAAAGCACGGTTGCAGTCGATATAAACAGGTAAACAGGTAAGTATTTTCAAGTATGACCATAAAAGGCGTTTGTTACACTGAACACTTACCGGTAGTATGTAAACAATATAAACAGTTGTAAACACTATAAGTAGGTAGGTAAAAGGTAAGTAATTTCAAGCATATTTACGTTGAGGAGTAATATCATTGAGTGCATTAATATTACGGCAAGTTTCAAACGTAAGAACATGGGTAAACATTCAATTGGTCAACAGTGCATTCATTTGTACAAATTTTCTTTTTTTTCTTTTCTTGTCTTTTCTCTTTTTTTTATTTTTATTTTTTATACAGGGCAGCGATCCGCCTACACCCTTTACAATTGTGTTTTCACAAGTCCAAGACTGGTCTTGGCCTGATGGTGTGGCCGAACCTTGTGGTGTAGCTAGGTGGCTGGCTGCCTGGTGGCTGGCTGGGTGGCCTGCTTGCGGCGGTGGTCTGGCTGTCAGGCTCAGGTTTTGTGGGCTGTATGTTAATGTCGGGTAGGTGTTGCTGTTGTGCGTGTTTGGTGCGTATGTTGTACGTGTGTGGGTGTGTGTGTTGGGTGTGCACGGTGTCTGGACTTCCCATGCTCTGGCGTAAGTGCCGTCTGTTGCGTCGGAACTTCTGGCCCTCGCTTGTCTGGACATGGTAGCTTCTTGCAGTGTCTGCCAGTCGTGTCACCGTGGCTGGTTTCCAGGATCTGTCATCCTGCTGGAAATGGACAGGTGTGCCGACCGGTAGGTGGGAGAGTGGTCTGGCAGCTCTGTTGTAGTATACCTGCTGGTGATTCTGGCATACCTTTCTCCTTTCACGCACTACACTCTGGTGTGTCACTTGTGGCTTCAGCTGCCTCTCAGTTGTTGGGAGCACTGAGCGGAGTCTGCGGCTCATCAGGAGCTGTGCGGGGGATCTCATGTTGTCCACTGGGGTGTTTCTGTACTCTAGTAGGCTCAGGTGGTGGTCTTTCTTTCCGGCCTTGGCCTTGTCTAGAATCTGCTTCTCCATCTGGACTGTTCTTTCAGCGAGGCCATTGCTCTGTGGGTAGCGTGGGCTTGAGGTGACGTGCTTGAAGTCCCATTCTATGGAGAAGAGGTTGAACTCGGTGGAGCTGTAGCACGGCCAATTATCGCTGATCACAGTGTCTGGGATGCCATGACGTGCGAATGATGACTTGCACTTGGTGATGACTGCAGATGACGTGGAGCTACTCAGCTTTTCCATCCCGAAATACCTGCTGTAGTAGTCTACGATGATGATGAACTCTTGTGAGTTCCATGTGAACAGGTCAGTCCCCACAACCTGCCATGGTCTGGTGAGTATGTCATGTGAAAGGAGTGGCTCTTTGGTATTGGAGCTGTGCCGTTCCTGGCATATGTCGCAGTTTGCCACAGAAGCTTCAATCTGTTTCCCCATCCCAGGCCAGAAGAGGATGTCACGGGCGCGGCTTTTGCTTTTCTCTGCACCCATGTGGCCGGTGTGGATGCGGGCAATCATCTCAGCTCTGAGTGTGTGAGGAATGATGATCTTCTCACCTTTAAACATTATGCCGTCAACTTCAGCAATCTCATCCCTGTGATTCCAGTACTCCTGGATCTTGAGCGGACACTTCCTCCTTTCGTCAGGCCAGCCTGTCTTGGTGGTCTTTCTGAGTGTGGTAAGCTGGGCATCCTGGGCTGTTGCCTCTCTGATTTCCTGCAGCTTGTTCTTACTCACTGGTACGTTGCTGATGAGTGTGTGTACCTGTGCCTCTAACCCTTCTGTGATGCTGTCGTCATGGTGTTGTATTGACTTGCGTGATAGGGTGTCGGCTACTGGTATGTTTTTTCCAGGGCGGTGGATGATGTTGATGTCATACCTCTGAAGTTGCAGGATCATCCTCTGGAGCTGGGGGGGCGCTGCAGCCAGGGGCTTGCGGAGTATGGCTTCCAGCGGCTTGTGGTCCGACGCAACGATTACCTTGCGGCCGTACATGTACTCATGAAAACGTCTGCACCCAAACAGCACTGCATACAGTTCTTTCTCTATTTGTGCGTAGTTTTCTTCTGTGCTGTTCAGTGACTTGGATGCATGCGCCACAGGTCTGTCTTCCTGGAACATGACTGCGCCCAGGCCGCACTTTGACGCATCGACCTGGAGCCTTAACTCCTTCTGGGGGTCAAAGAATGCGAGCACTGGGTGGTGTGTGATGAGCTGTTTGATGCGAATGAATACTTCATCGTGCTGTGGGTCCTATACAAACTCATTTTCTTGCTTTAGGAGTTGACGAAGAGGTGCATTTACTTGGGACAGGTGCGGTGTGAATCTAGCCAGGTAATTAATCATTCCCAGGATGGTCTCCAACTTGGCCTTGTTCTTGGGCGGCGGCATCTCCTGGATGGCTTTTACCTTGCCGGGGTCTGGTTTGATGCCCTCGTGTGTCAACGTGTGACCAAAGTAACTGACCTCTGGCACGCAAATCTGACACTTGTCCAGGTTCAGTCATACCCCTCTCTCTCTCGTGCGCTGCAACATGGACCTCAGGTTGGCGTTGTGCTCTTCCCTCATTCGTCCGAACACCAGGATGTCATCAACAATAGCTGTCACTCCGTTCAGGCCTTCGTATGTCTCATCTACCCGTCTCTGGAACTCATCCTGGGCTGAGTTGAGCCCGAAGGGGAGCCTCAGGAAATGGTAGCGTCCGAATGGTGTGTTGAACATCATCAGGAAAGATGACTCTATGCTTAGCTTGATGGCCCAGTATCCGGATCTGGCGTCAAGAACACTGAAAAACTTTGCACCGGCTAGTTTTGCTGTGGGGTCTTCTAGCGTAGGCAGGGGGTAGTGAGGCCTCTGGATAGCCTTGTTGAGGTCTCGGGGGTCCAGGCACACTCTCAGCTTGCCGCTGTTCGGCTTCTCCACTACTACCAGCACGTTCACCCACTCTGTGGACTCTGTGACCTTGCAGATGATGTTGGTCTTTTCCATGCTGTCGAGCTCTTGCTTTAGCCTGCCGCGCAGGGCGATGGGGACACGACGTGGCGGGTATGCCACGGGTGTGGCGCTTGGATTGATGTGGAGGCGACATTCACCCAGGAACTCTCCGATGCCCTGGAAAACATCCGCATACTCTTTCAGTAGATCCTGCGCCTCGTCCTCTCTTGCTATCGTAAACACTAGTTTGATCAGGTTCAGGTCTAAGCTGGCTCTCATGCCTAGGATGGGTGGCACTTTGGTGTCGATGACATGGAACTCTAGCACTGCTGTACAGTCTTTGTGGCTACATTTAAGCTTGCAGGTACCGCTCACCTTAAGCTGTTCACCTCCGTAGGCCGTCAGTCTCTGTGTAGCTGGGTGGAGTGTTTTGCCTTTGAAAAGCTGTTGGAACATGTGTGCAGGGATGGCGTTCGTCTGTGCACCAGTGTCGATCTTGAACTTGATGTGCTGTGTGCCTACCTGGATGTCCGTGTAGGCCTGTTCGATGTCCTTGCCGGTGTTTTCGGTCGTGAGCCCGTCTATGAAGAGCTCCTGTTCGTTGTCGCTTGCTTCCATCACGGCGTGCATGACTTTATGACGAGTGACAGTCCTTGACTTGCAAACTTTGGCGAAGTGGTTCATTTTCCTGCAGTTAAGGCATTGTTTTCCTTTCGCTGGACACGTATCTCTGTTGTGTTGGCCTCCGCACTTCCCACAGGTGTTGTTCGCTGGGGTAAACTTTCTTGGCCCAACCTTAACTGGACGTCTGTTGTCGGGTCTTTTGCTGATGGCGTGTACTGATTCGCTGTCAGCGTTGCGGTGTCCCACCATCTCCCTCATCTGCGCCTGGGCTAGCTCGTGCGATCGAGCAATGTCAATAGCCTTCTCTAACGTCAGCTCTGCACCTTGGCTGAGTAACTTCTCTCGCACACACGGAGAGTTGGTGGCAATGACAATTCGGTCCCGGACCATTTCGTCGCTATTTGGGTAGCCGCAGTCCCTCACAAGCAGTTTTAACTCCGTAATAAAGTATTCGAAAGTCTCTTTATCACCTTGTCTCCTCTCGTGAAAGCGGTAACGAGCATAGATGGGGTTTGACTTTGGGGTGACATACGATGAATACTTCTCGTAATAAGTTTTTAACTTTTTAGCTTCTGCCTCTGACAACGTCCACGTATTAAATACATCTCTGCCCTTTTCTCCGACCCATAATAAGAGATAGCTACACTTATCTTGCTCGGGTTTTTCCCTCAGGGGTCCCGAAAACATAAGTTCAGCGTGCTGCTGAAAACGGCGCCAAGCCTCAGGTAAATTCGGTGACTCCCAGTCCATCTTTGGTGTAGGAACTCCAGACATATTCATTTGTGTTTGTAGTGTAAGTATCCGACCTCTATTCTGACACCATGTAATACTTTTTTGCCCTCTGGCACCTATAAGTATTTAAATAAACTGACTAATAATTCCGCGGACACCGGCGTATAGTTTGCTGACTTTATTGGGTCGCCATATTGAATAACTGCAGTAGAATGTAACAGGGTGCGTGACCTTAGGAGCAAGGTACGGTGGCCTTAGTGGCCCAAACATGACAGGCCTCTGGGCTTGAACCAGGACCTTCTTGCTGTGAGGCGACAGTGCTAATCACTACACCACCGTGCCGCCCCATTTGTGTTTAAGTTAACGCAATTTAACATTCACACCCAAGAAGCACTCTCCCAGCCAGCAGGGGTCGCTTTTCCTCAAATACTGACTATTTCTTTCACTTTTACCTCGATTACTCTTTTTAATCGTTTACTTTTTTACTTGCTACAGTTTTTTTATTATACTGTCCTAATCGAAGCTGAAAATGTGAAACCTCCCCAAACATCATCATTGTGAATCGTCTTTAAGTCACAAAAAGTAGCAGCCGCGCTACTAGATTTACCCTGAAAATACCATAACACGCTTTAAAATTATGCAGAACTCCTTGAAACCAACGATGCTGTATCTCAAATCTACCGGTACACACTCGCAGAATTTCTCATGGACACACCGGGTGTGTGTGAGTTCAGCTCCGCTTCACAATAAGCTGTGGTTTCTATAGTAACAACTCATTCACAGGGACCTGTACAGAGGACGCTCCAGATAAACGGATTACAAAACGTGCGTTTTCACCGATATGATCTTTTTATATGGAAATGCTTATTTCACGTTTACAGAAGGAAGGAGGTTGTGTAACAGTCAGCGCTGTAGGACATTGAGCATCTTCAGGACAGACGAGTTCACACTTTGTGGTTTCTCAGTAACATGACAAGCCGCGTTGATTTTTTTTTTGTCTTTTTTATCTTCTTAAGAGAGAAAAAAAACAAAGGCTGGCTTATATCTGCTCAGTGGCTTAGTTGAGATGCAGTAGTCTCCTCGTCATCTCTCTTCACCCCTGATTTTGACCTTTTCCAGACTGTTTGGATCAAACAGGATTTACTTTTGATTACCACGCCTGCCTGTGATATGACGAGAATTCTGAACACGTTATTTCAGTTGCAGATGAACGACATCCTCACGTAACCAAGTGAAATAAGTTCCTGCTGTCAGTCTGCTGGCTTACTGCAATGCACAGAACTCAAACTTCAATCAGATTCCACTCTTGACCCGGATTATCTCTGACGATTCAAAACACGGTTTCAGTATTTGACTAACTTTGCTGTTTCTAATGCTAAAAGCACAACAGTAACAAATATCCTGTGATAAAGTACATTCCATCTCTTCTTTATGTTTATCCAAGGGGTGCACAGACTTTTGCACTTGAGTATTTAGGAGCTTTAACACCTCGTCTTGACTTGTGCGATCATACTCTGTGTATAATAACACACTTTACACAGTTTAACAAGTGTTTCGTTTATTTGTTCTTGCTTTTGGAAGTATTGTCTATACATGAATGTTTTTGTTTGTTTGTTTGTTTGTTTGTTTGTTTGTTTGTTTGTTTGTTTGTTTGTATCCACCCACAATCTTTTCCAACAATTTTATCTGGTTCTCTTATCTAAAATATGAACAAATTAATCATTTAAACCACAGTGACCCTGATCAGGTTTTTAAAGTATTTAATGAAGATGATTCATTTTCACAGGGTGGCACGGTGGTGTAGTGGTTAGCGCTGTCGCCTCACAGCAAGAAGGTCCAGGTTCGAGCCCCGTGGCTGGCGAGGGCCTTTCTGTGCGGAGTTTGCATGGTGTCCGCACGGGTTTCTCCCCGTGTCTTGGTTGAGAATTCTTGAAATCAATGTCAGGTCAAGTTTATTTGTATCACGCTTTTAACAACAGACATTGTCACAAAGCAGCTTTACAGAAAGTTAAAGACTTTAAACATGAGCTAATTTTATCCCTAATTTATCCCCAATGATCAACCCTGAGGTGACGGTGGTGAGGAAAAACTCCCTCAGACAACACGAGGAAGAAACCTCGAGAGGAACCAGACTCTAAAGGGAACCCATCCTCATTTGAGTGATAACAGACAGCGTGATTATAAAAAACTCACTTCTATAACTGTGTCACAAAGTATAACTGTGTAACCAGGAAATTCATGATAGTTTAACAGGAAGTCTGTTTTGATGTTATAAACTCTTCATTGATGGAAACTTGAGTGCAAAACTGTTCATGACAACTGCAGTCCTAAAGTTAGCAAGTCAACTGTAGTCCTCAGCCATAAAAGCATTACTGTAAGAGTCCAGAGCCTCCTCCAGGTGTGACTTTCAACTGTCCTCATGGGGCCGTCCTCCACAGGAGCGATGCGATGAGACTCCAACCAGACACAGGGCACCAGGATGGATCAGGCAGGTTCGAGGAGCAGAAGAGGTTCAGCATCTCGATCTCAGGACCGACATGTAACTCAGAGGGACAGATTTGGGGGGAGAGGGGAAGAGAGAAAGAGAGAGAGAAAACACAGGTTGTTAGGTATGCCTCATGTCACCTGAATAAGTAGGAACAGTATACATATTGCACTGAGTACAAGCAGGGACTGCGGCAAAACTAACTATGACAGCATAACTAAAAGGGGAGAGCCAGAAGGTAACACAGGCATGAGGGAGCCCCGGGACATAAAGCAGCAGCCACTACACCGTCAACAAACTCGAGTGAGCGAGTGAGAGTGGGGGAGCGACAGCATCCACACATTCCAATGTTGGTGTTGGTGTTGAAATCAATGTTGCACAAAGTTGGAGAAGAAGTAATTCCTTCTCATCAGTTGGTGAAATGCAAGAATTTAGACGATGCGTTGAAGTAAAGGCTTGAAAAGGGTCTTGATCTCAATCTTGGGCAGCACGGTGGTTATCACTATCGCCTCACATTAAGAAGGTTCTGGGTTCTAACCTCACAGTCAACTGAGGTCTTTCTGTGTGGAGTTTGCATGTTCTCCTCATGTCTGTTTGGATTTCTTCCAGGTGCTCAGGTTTCTTCCGACAGTCCAAAGACGTGGATTTGGTCAGCTGGGTTACTGTAAATCCTCCATCAGTGTGAATGTGAGTGTGATGGCTGTTCACCTCTGTGATAGATTGGAGACCTGCCCAGGGTGAAACCCCCCACGTGGTATTGACTCCAGCTTCCCACAACCCTGACAGATAAGTGGTATAGATAATGGATGGATAGATAGATGGTCTTGATCTTGGTCTCACTTATATTTGGACTCATTACATTACATTAATGGCATTTAGCAGATGCTCTTATCCAAAGCGATGTACAACACACCCAGAGCAACCTAGGGAGCAGTTGGGGGTTAGGTACCTTGCTCAAGGGCACGTCAGCCATTCCTGCTGGTCCAGGGAATCAAATCAGCAACCTTTTGGTCCCAATGCTGCTTCTCTAACCATTACACCATGGCTTCTCCATGGTCTAGACTCAATCTTAACTTGGCCTTGACCCCTTTATGACTCTGTCTTAACTCAATCAGGACAAGTCCTGGTCTCGACTACGTTGGCAGTCATGAAGTTCTTTATCAGTGCAGTCTGACATGAGAGGTACATTTTCACAGTGTTTTTGCATCACAAGGCTGAGCAAAAGCTGACAGAACAGTGATACTTTCATCTGCTGAGCTTCCCGTCTTTCTCCATCAATCACACAGCCTATGTTTTAAACATGATCTTGACACTTGAGTGAAGCCTTTAAGCTGAACCTGCTTGTAAAATATATCCATGAGGTTCTCCATCTCCTCCGTTGACCAGAACAACCCTTCAAAACTTGAAATGTGAAAGGAAGTATGATGATTGGTCCAAATTGTCTTGTTCCTCAATGTGCAGGGTTCGTCTGAAGAGAGCCTCCGGTTTCATGAGGACCAGGATTCAGATCTCTGGCGCTTCCTCACTCCACCATCCTCAGAACTCTCGAGGCTAAAGGTCCCTGGTCCAGAAGAAACCCTCAGATGTGAAAATGTCCGAAATGAATTTGGCCTCATGAATGATGTGTCTTTTTGAGAGACCCTGCAGGATCCCAGTCCCACAGGAATTCCTTTAGAGAATAAAAGCTTTACACACTGAAACACTTCATAAAGTTTTCGTGTTTTTGCAGCCGACACTCTCCGGCCTGCTACATGTGAGAACGAGGAATAAATCAGATCGCTGTCTGTCATCCTCTAGCCAAACAAATCCTCTCACAGGGAGCTCGATTGCCTCATCACTTCACTGTGACAGCGCTGTCAAAGTCAAGGGCGCACACACACACACACACACACACACACACACACACACACACACACACACACACACACACGGGCGTCTGTTTACCAAAATCACCTCTTTCTAACCTGAACTTACAGTAAACACTGAAACAGAGAAGCATTACAGCTCGTTCCTGTAACTAATCTGACTAATGCGTCTCTAATGGACGAGTCACACTGTCCACTTACACCTCGTCCATTTGGGGCTCATTTCACTGTCTCGCTGTCTCACTCTCTCTCTGTCTCTGTCTCTGTCTCTCTGAAGGGACAGTAATGCGGTTAGGGCTGTGTTTTTGTCTCAGAGATGTGAGCTGATTCAATATTCAGTGTGCATAAATAGACAGGAGAGAGAGAGAGAGAGAGAGAGAGAGAGAGAGAGAGAGCGATGTGTCTATGTGGACTGGTGATGGCAGATGGCACAGCAAACCTGAGCTGAGTGCAAAATCACATTATGACAGATCCTGCTTCTCTCTCTCTCTCTCTCTCTCTCCCTGTATCTCTCTCTCTTTCTTTCTCTCTCCCTGTATCTCTCTCTTCCTTTCTCTCTCTCCCTGTATCTCTCTTCCTTTCTCTCTCTCTCTCTCTCTCTGTATCTCTCTCTCTTTCTTTCTCTCTCTCCCTCTGTATCTCTCTCTCTCCCTGTAGCTCTCTCTCTCTCTCTCCCTCTGTATCTCTCTCTCTCCCTGTATCTCTCTCTCCCTCTGTATTTCTCTCTCTCTCTCTCAATCTCTCTCTCTCTCAATCTCTCTTACTACATCTGGAATCCAAGGTCACTGAAAAAGTGGGCGGGCCCTATTGGGCTCAGATTGGAGATGATTGGTTCAATCAGGTGACCAATCAGACCACAGCGAGCTGACCCGGCCAGTTCCTTTGTGTGAGCTAATTCAGAATTCTTAACGAGAATAATAAATAACAGAAAATCAGTTGCTAGCTGGAATGTAACTGATTCACGCAAAATGAAGAAATAAGGCTTGAGTTTGTTACCATGGCGATGTAATACATTTATCGCCAACATGTTTGTTCGTATTTTACGTGAAACTGATCAGTGACGTACAGTCACGTGTAAAATTAGAAACTTTTGCTTTCAAATATGTTTTTAGGTCTGAAGGAACATCTCTTTTATCAAAACACTTACACGTGTGTGTGTGTGCGTGCGTGTGTGTGTGTGCGTGCGTGTGTTTCTATGCTGTACAATGCTCCATTTTCAGTTCCAGAGAATCAGCGCTGAACCTTTTGAAACTTCCTCTATTTCAGATGTTGTGGTACTGTAGTGTGTGTGTGTGTGTGTGTGTGTGTGTTTGCCTGCATGCATCTTCTGATTACAATCTCTAATTGCAAAATTGCTCTTTGAGGAATCAGCAGATTTCAATTACGATGGCAGAGACGAATGCAGACAAGACAGAATTCACAGAGGGAAAAACACACACACACTTTTATTATTTATATATTTAAATGGTGTATTCCAAGTGAAGAGAAGGCTGTGGAGTTTCAGCCGAGCGGAGTGTGTACACTCCACACCAGGATAATCATCAGGACCTGGACATTTCTTCCCTGAGGGTGGGTTTTTTCCTTCCTGGGTTTGTTTGTTTGTTTGTTTGTTTGTTTGTTTGTTTGTTTGTTTGTTTGTTTGTGTGTGTGCATGTGTGTGTGTGTGTGTGTGTGTGTGTGTGTGTGAAGGTTCCGGGTATTGTTCCGTAACATCCTAAAGTGTGTGCTATATAAAAGTAAGCCAGCGAATGTCCTACACAATATATAACTTTAAAACCTAAAGATTTCCAGTTTCCTGATAGCGGTGTTGTTTAATGTAATTCTCGCTCTCAGCATGAAAATAAATCTGGGGTTATTGATAAAACACACAGTAATGCGTCGTATCCTCCAGCTTCCTGTCACATTTCTTACAGTATATTCATTTCCCTGCGTGAAAAAAATCAAAAAGTTGATATCTAAGAGCACATCACCTTGACAATGTCAAATACTCTTGTTTTTTTTAAATGGATCGACGTTCCAGTTGCTGCCCGAAATGTCGCTGTTCGTGGTCCAGTAACAGTGAAGTGGAAACCGCAGTAATGGGCTAAATAATCACTTCACACCGAGGGAAAGCGCTTTGGCCCTCAGATGATGTTTTATAATGGAAGAAAAGGTTTTGGAAATAAGGTCAGACTGGTCACCATTTTCCACTCTGTCTCCTTCTAACATCTGTGTGCTTTGTGGTGCAAAACTATTGTGTAACGTGTTTTATTCCCTCAGTCACAAGTGGAACAGAAAGGAATCAAATCTCAAACATGAGTCGCTGATTTTGTTCTGTGCACCGCGTGAAGACGCGACGTTCCACTTTACAGCCCAGTTCTGGATTGTGATTGGTTAGAATGGATTAACTTTCCAGAACAGCAGCTCTGACAGTAGTGCATTTGTTCTTACAACAAATCTCTCATAAACTGCTCATTCACACCTGATTTAATTAACATTTATGGAAGGAGTCTCTGGGGTCAGAGGTAAAGACTTTACACTTCTTTGTGGGCGACGAACTCCTTCTGCTGACATTAAATGCAAATACAGTTCTGTACAAAAGTCTGAGGCGCATGTAAAGAAATGCTGTCGACCAAAAATGGCTTAAAAATAATTAAATGAAATGTTTCAACATTAAAAAAATATTCTAAACAGTAATCAGTGAGCCGTAATAAATCATTATAACAGAGTCAGTGTTTGGTGTGAGGCGACCCTTTATTTTAAAATAAAATCTCCATCTCAGGTCCAGTGAGGTCAGTTTTATGCGGAAATGATCTGTAGGTTTTCCTGAGCATCTTACAGAACCAATGCTTTCTGTATGCTTTCTTTTTTCATCTGAAAAGTGTCTCTTATGGAATACGCTGCTCAGATACAAACTTTTTTTCTATGGCGTTTAATTTTGTGCTGGAAAACGATGAATGTTTGGACTCTAAAATGTTTTTGTAATGTTTTGACTCGATAATGTAGAAATCATAAAATAGAAATCTATAGCAAAGTTTGTGTGAAAAACAGTATATAGATATAAATCTCTCGGGGCCTGAGACTTTTGCACAGTTCTGTATAAATGAATAAAATGAAACTCACAGACGTGTCGTTCTGTAATTAACAGATTGTAAATGTTGCTAAGTTGCGGCGGTATAATAAGAGGAGTGAGAGGAATAAAACACTCAGGGACGTGGTGTTGCTGGAAAATAATCAGCGTCAGGTCGGTAACAGTGACTCTGCTTCACTACAGCAAGCTGCCATTGATTATTTTACTAAAACTAAATGACACATGGTGTTTTGGGCCTTACATATTATAAAGATTTCTAATGTTCTT